>NW_022900916.1:27407602-27419004 GCF_012274545.1 Fukomys damarensis
GTGTGCGTGCTCGGCCGGCTCTTTCGCTGCAGATCCAGCCTACGCAGACTGCAGCGTTCCTCGCTCGGCCTGCTGGGCCCCAGGCCTGCCGCCCATCGCCGGCAGGCACAGCGCCCCGCATTTGCACCTTTGGGGCCACCTTTATTGGAGTGGATGCAAAAGAAATGCAGACGCAGAGCTGAGGGGAAAGGACCGCTAGCTCCCCAGTTCCTCTGGAAACCTGGAGAGCCCAGGCCCCATCTCCATCTGTTTAAACACTTTTTTTATCCCTTATCTGCAGCGCAGAAAACAAACATTAGGAAAGATTGTGCTTGGAAATGTAAGGTTCTACTTTAAAAGACCTGTTAGAGTTCCATCCGTGCCTCTCCTCCTCACACTCTTACCACCTATGGGAAATAAGTGCTCCCTAAAAGTCTTGCTTTAGTCTTAACTTCTGTGATGTTCTCTTTCCATACTTTGCTTCTGGAGGGAAAAAGCGGAGGAACATACAGATAGTGAAATAAAATAGGAATTTATCGTTCCAGTTTGAACTAAGAAATTCGACGTGGTGATCCCAAACTAAACATAATGTTACTCCATTTTCTCCTTTAAATGTGACTGGGTGGGATGTTTCCCTACAGCTTGTGATCACCAGAAACAGGACCTGGTGAAAATGTGCAGATTCTTGCTCTACAAACACGAGGAATCTGGTGTTAGCCCAGGAAACCCACGGTTTAGGACGCCAGTGTGAGAAGGGAGCTCCTGAAGGCACCCTCATTAGGGAATGCCTAAATAAAAGGCAACGCTCAGCACAAAGCCACAAACCCAACAAACCTTTTTGTAAGATGAGGGCCTAATGAGTACATTCTGCAGATTTTTAAACTAACGAATATACCTATTTAATTAAGATTTAATTAAAGATTGGATGCAACTCTAAGATATACAATTATAAGGTCTGATGATCAAATGTCAATTATTCTGTTTGTATAAATGGAGAAAACATTGTTTCCCAGGAAAAATAATGCATGTAAAACTTGTCACTTGAATATCTCCTCTCTCTCTCTCTCTCTTCTCCTTGCTGCAAATAGCATTAGCTCTTAGTCTGGTCTTAGGCAATGGAAGCTAGGACCCCTCTCTTCCTGATAAGCTCCCTCAAAATAAACAGACATAAAAAGGAAGGCAGATGAAAAGTGGTGATTACTAATTTTCAGAGGCTTCACCACTAAGTTCCCGCTGGAGTTGGCAAAACAAAGCAAGAGAAGCGTTGCCCCTCCGTAATCAAGACCTCAAAATGAACCCCTTAACAAGCCACGCTGCTAACTGCAGCGATGTAACTCCCATTCCGGGACAGGCTGGCCCCAGGCAGATCTCTCCATTGGGAAAGTGCTTTTCCCTCTCAGAGTTCACTTTAATTCCTAAGAAGCCCGCCTGCCCTGCAAATGACACACTCAGAAATGCAGCCGCCCAAGAACGTTACACTTTGCTTCGGGGAAAGTTTTTGAAACACTCACTGGATGACTATTTTATTCATTCGCAAATTTTCGTGGGCAAAAATCTCAAGAATTTTCACACTGAAGCAACAACCAACAAAGCTTATTTTGGTAATATGTAGCTTCTTAATAGTACAAATATGTTCTCACTTCACTTATAAAATATAAAAAGTGTTTGGTTTTCAAATTTTTCTAAATTACTTGCAAGATGGGGAGGGTGGAGAAGGGCGTCCTTATGCCACCTGGCGGTGCTATGTGGAACTTCGCTGAAGAAGCTAAATTTACTGACCATCTGGGCCTAGAGTGAGTTTCTCCCCGGGAAAGTCTCTGTAAATCTGGTCCTTTTGAAACCAAGGAGAAGCCGCCTGCTTCGCAAGCGCAAGTCCCGAGTTCGATCCCCAGTATATTAAAAAAAAAAAGAAAAAAAGAAAGAAGAAGAAGAAACCAAGAAGGAAAGCAGCCTTCTTCACCAAGAATCAGAAAGAGTCCTTGTGTCATCGGAACAGGAAATTCTGTGCCCTGGAAGTCCACAGATACATAGATTTTTTTTTTAATGAACTATTATGCATGTGCACGACATAACTCGGGGCTTTATTAAAACACTAACTTGTACTTCAGTGACAAAGAAGTTTGAGAAAAGCTAAGTTAAACTGTAGAATTGAACTTTTTTAGCCTTTATTCAGATCTTGCAGGAGTGTCTGCAATGTCAGTCATTGAACACGTGGGGGCGTACTCAGTCCCTCCGGCCTCTGGTAATCTGATTCCTTCTTTATTTGCATACATTGCTTTGATTGGATGTGAGGATTTCTAAACGTCATTTTACGTCACATGGTTGTTGGCCAATCAGCAACCTACTCTAGCGGGATTGGTTTCTAACAGAGGTGTCAATCATCCGAAATTTGCATACTAGTTCGCTGACAGCCTGGAGCTTGTCAGTCGGCTGTGGCAGCTGGAAGAGAAAGAATCGGACGGAGAATGAAAAAAAAAATCACTTTTGCTGTAGCCAAGCGAAAGAAAATTGTTTTGTTCACTGTTTTAAAATGATTTTGTGTATAGTTACTTTGTAAAATAAAGGTATTCAATTAAACCAAAATAAGCAGTTATCAAAGCCTTGCTTATTAGTATTCTGTAATGTCTGCGCCTTAAAATGTCAATAAGCAGTCAAAATAATAAAATGCACGAAGAATATGAGTGCTAATAATTTTGTGTCATAAATAATCGTTGTAAACTAAAAGTGAACATAGAGCTTCTAAATAAATTACTGTGATGATATACAGATACTACTTTCAATATTGAGGCAAGCTGGAAATGATGTTTCAGGAGAAAAAAAAAATCCACCAAGAGAGAAATTTAAAAGAACATTATTTTGCCTTTAGTAATCGAATAGTTCAATCATTCTGCCCTTTTATAAATGTATTACATACACACAGAGAAGAATACTTGTACATTTCTCATCGCACACACTCAAATAAAATTTTTTCTAAAAAGTAAACGAAAAAATCAGAGCCTGCTAAGAAGTAATCCCTAGTTTTAAATTTTAGAATTCGTTAAACCGAAGCTTTGATGGATCGGCTATAGAATTCGCCTTGGGCTACTATTTAAAATATATTCAGGGATAGAAGGGGTTGATAATCTCCCTAAAATACATGTAGGAAGAATCAAATACCTAAGGCTCCCTAACAGGAAAACACGGCCCTTCAGCTCCTTCTGGGGGCTCAGCCCCGCGCAAACTGGTTCGTAACCAGAATTTGGATGCAACGGGGCAGCGAGCATCGGCTCCACAGCACCGAGCCAGCCCTCGCCTGGGAAGAATTTTGTACTAGGCGTTACCGAGCACCGACTCAAACCTGAGCTGCTTCTACAGAATCAAAGGGTTAGGAAATTTTCAAACTTTTCATTCACTAGCGAATGGATTTTTCCTTCGATGTTTTATTTATCTTTGTCACTCTGGTTTTACTGGTTGCTGCATAACTGTGGATTTCGAGAGGGGGTCTTTCCCCGCCCTTCTTTGTTGCTTTTTACTCCACCACTACCACCCTGCTAACAGGGCTCCGGGTGCCTTCCTCCAGTCTACGCAATCTCAAACTGCTGAGATAGATGTGGACCTGTGGCCGCAAGGGCTGTGCGGGACGAGGGTGGTGCTGCGGAGGTGGAAGAAGTGTGAGGCGCTGGGAAGGCTCAGCTGTGACACCCAGCGGACTTAGTGTGTGCTTTCGAAGGAGTGCACCGAGCAACACAGCGCTCACCTTCAGTCTCTGCCTGAGTGTTTTAAGTACAGATACCTTCTTCACCAACAATAACGCCTGCCTTCTACTCCTCTTTACTGCCCAGTTAGCCTGCTGCTGCAGAACCGCCTCAGCATAAAGCCCTTCAGTTCCCAGAGCAGCTCAGTACATGGTCTGAGACCACCGGTCCTTCAGACTCTAAAACCTGCAAAGGACTACACCTCACCCAGCCGGTGACCAAAGCCACCTCGGCCCTAGCACTCACCGCCATCACCCCACTTCTCCCTCTCTTATTCGTTCTCTCCCCCTCTGTCCGTCTCAGCCCCCCACCCGGTACTGCAAGAGTGCGCGCGCATTTTCCCCAGCTGTCAATCACCCATGCACACAGAAAGGTGCATGCGCACTGGTAGACTTAGGGCCCCCACCGACCCCACGCCCTTTCTGTATGACACCCCGCTCAACAGACCAATAAGAGGGCAGATTCGGGGGCGGGCCACAAGGAAGCAGCCAATAAGAGCGCGGATGGAAGCCGGCGCTGGAGAGGAGTAAATCCTTCCGTAGTTCTCGTTCAGACTCCCTCGCGATGATTTATGCGTCCCTTTTATTATTTGTAACACTTTGGGAAGTTATTAAAAGAAAGATCTACCGCTTCCTCTGTTTTGGGGTGGAACGGGACGGCAATATTTGTCATTGTCCCTTATTAGGAAAGTGGTGCGAAGGGGAAGGCAGCTGGGTGCTGGATTTGTTTGTGTGGGTACTGTTTTTTATTACGAGACAGATTATCCTTCTCATTACAAGCTGTGGACAGGGCCAACTTTCAAGATCCTCGTGGCCGAGTGATCTTCGATCATTCAGGGAGCTGAAACCTGATTCCCTCTGACTTTCACCATCAGTATTCTGGCCTCTGGGAAGAGCCGCTAGGCAAGATGTTGCGACCTGTGGTTTGCAAGATAAAGAAAGCAAACTCCCATCACCGTGTACCCCCAGTCTCTACAAGGAGAAAACCTCAGCCCTTTTCCGCTTGGATACTCATTAAGAGTTAGTTGACTTTGTAGCGGATGCAATAAAACCTGGATGGTTTCAGGCTGCCAAACAATCCTGGTTTCTGTTTTTCTCTCGCTCCGACCACACCCCCAAGGAAATTGCCTTTTCAGCAGGCGCCTGCGGGAAAGAACCGCGGGAGACTGAGTCTTCCCCTGGAGGCCTGCAGTTGGGGGGGGGGTGGAAATAAAGGGCGGCCAGGTAAGAGTGCAGAGCGGCCCGAGAGGACTTTCGTGTTTGGATTTCAGTTTTCTGGTTAACTCGAAAGAAAATCAGCAGTCCCTGGAATGTTCTCTGGGACGTTAGCAAACACCCACAGAGCTGCTGACAACCCCCACCCACGCTGCGCGCCTTCTGCTAGGGAAGGCCAACCTCAAAGGTGAAATAAGAGAGGCATTGGGTGGAAAGAGAGAAAGAGTCAAAGAAAAGAACAGATACAAATGTGCTACCTCCGACTTCCAAACCTAAGTTGCACTTTCAAAAGTAAAACTTACAAGACAGGGATATAGGGAATATGGTGCCTCTGCTCGTATTTTACAGGAACTCGATTGCTGCTGTCGAGATATTTTTATTTGAAATCAAGAAAACCAATGCAAAAGCTCTTGCTAGAATATATGGGGACGGGGGAGGTGGCGGGGGAGAAACCGGTAAAAGGAACCAATAATTATTTTATCTCTGGACTGAGTTGAAGAAAAACAAAACCGTGAACTTCAAAGGTTGGCCCTAATCCCCCTCAGGTTAATTTCTGCTTCCTAAAAAGTTGATCAGGGTCATTAATCACTTGGCCCGCCCCCACTGGTCGTGCTAGGTTCCCGAGGGCTCCGTTCCCCGGCGCCCGCCCTAGGGACTAGGAGCGCTTCTCCAGAGCGCGGCCCTCAGCGGCCTCCCAGGGCTGGGGCGGGGGCTGCAGGGCTGGGAGGTTAGGGTCTCTGACAGACTCTGGGAGGGACGCGAGCCCGAGAGTGGAGGAGGCTGGGGGCGGCTATAGTTTCTATTGTGCCTGTCCCTGAAAAAAAATTTTTTTTCAAGTATGTCTGGTGTGCTATTTGAAGAAGGTGACTGCGTGTTTAGATTTGCAAACCTCCGCAGAGCAGTAAAGATTTGAAAGGCCTGCCTGAGATTTGTCAAATGACTTCCGGTAGCAGAGCCTCCTGTAAGCCCGGGCGGGCCCTGCAGTCTTCTGATCTGGTCTGGGTCTGGTCCTGGAACTCCACGTCTCTCCTCGCCTAAACCGCAAGGCTGGGCCAGGCGCATCAGGAGGGGGCAGGAGCTGGAGGGGAACCCATAAAGGGTCCGCCTCCTGTCCCGAGGGAGTCCCACTTTGGGGCCATAGAGGTGTGAGGGTAAAAGTCAGTCGAGGCCTTTTCTCTGGCTCTTCTGCATGGACAGTCCCAGGTGTGGACCAAGTGCGTTCAAACTGACTGATGCCGGCGAAATTCACCGGAATGCATAGGCTGGCCCTCCCCCAAGGAAAACCTTCACCGAGGTGGACTGGTTAAGGAAGTCCAGGCCGGTCATCATTAATTGTGCACGTTCCCGGTAACTAAACAAATAAAATGTCTAAATAAAGCAAAACAACATTTTGTCAAAAATCTGTGCAGTGATCGTCATGGTCTGAGACGCTTGGGCTGGGGAGGAGGGCAACTCCTAGGCACCTTGGGTTTCCCAGATTCTTCCCAGGCAGGCAAAGGAGTGATTTCTTTGCTCTTGGAACCACTGCGCCTTGGCACGCCCCGAATCTGTGGGTCACATCACATCCACAGCAGACGCAAACATAGCAGAACCGATCACACCACTCTGGTTTACATCGTGGACCCACCAGGCTAAAATAAATCATGGAAGGAGATTGTTGAACAAGAAAAATAAAGAGGGGGAGGAGGAAAGGAAAGAGTGTCTGTTGCTGGACGTCAGGTGCCTCCATTGCACCAGAGGTTAAGTGGGGAAAATTATTAATATCCCATATTACTGGGTACAAATAAGTATATTCGGGAAAAAAGATAGCATCGTAGAATTCTTTACAAATAATTACATAGATTTACACATATAAATTGTCCTCAGAAAATAGGTCGACACGATCTCTGTAATTACACGTGGATTATATTTCCACTTTTAAAAATATAATTCTGAAGTTAGTGATGAATGCATTTTTTTCAGGTTTAAATATTTTATGATCTACTGCATAATGAATAGAGGATTGAAGTATTTCCTCCTGGAAGTAGAAAATAATACCTTTCCTAAAATAAAATTACACCGTTGTATAGAGGACACAGAGGACCTCTAGATACAAACGAAGTCGTTACGTCTACTATGTGTTGCACTGAGACATAAAGATTTAGCGCAGATACAAGGAAATTCAAGAACAAATTAAACGAAGGCAAGAGGAACCTCCACCGCAGCGGTTGAAGTAGTTACATCTGTCCCAGATGTCAGACCTCCCTTCAACTGACTCCTCGAGTTTTTTCTTGGGTTTCTGAACTAAACAACCCGTACTGGGAAGAGAGTGCCCGAAATTCGTGGGGCCCTGCTGCTTAGTCCTGAAGTGAGTGCTTGAACTCTGGGGAAAAGCTAGGAAAACCAAGCTCAAGATTCAGTAACCCTATTTCCAAACGAACAAGGAGAGGGTGACAAAACCATAGTTTTCTCTTATCAGTCCCAGCCCAGGAGACCAAGTGAAAACAAATATTCTAGACAGCTTCTAAATTAAAATGATTAGCTAAAAAACACTGGTAACTCTGGGGGGGGGCTGGCCACTCTAAATTCATGTTATTTACATTCCTAGAGGCCCTGCTGAGGTACATGTGCAGAGGCTCCGGTGCGCTGCACCACTAGTGCTGCCCCTGGCATTCGGGTCCGGGTCCAGGAAGAAATTTTTTCAAAATCTAGTCCTCCCCAAACTCCTTTGTAGAAGCTTGGGGGCATTTATCAAATCTGCAGTGCTTTATCCATTGCTGTACTACAGAGGTTTCTATACGAATAAGAACCTATTATTTAAATCCGTTCTTGCACAGATATTTAATATCTGCAGGAATATTTAAGGGTCTGTACTTGGCTGGCCGCCTCTGACAGGCGCCATCAACTGACACTCCGGAGTAATGGACCACACTGTGGCTGCATTTAATTTATCAGGGTGAGAAGTTACTGCGGGGGGGTTTCCAAAGGGGGCCTTTGCCAGGAAGAGAGAGAGGCCCTGGCCCAACCCGGTAGGTGCTTAGAAGATTATATTTTATCATCAGAATAACACAGCCAAACACAAAGTATGAATAGCAATTCCTTAAGGTGTGAGTTAACGCAGGCTCAATGAGACTTAGAAGTTTTTGGAGTGACCTTAGGTGATCAAGAACTTGCTGAAATAGAATGTTTCAATTTTTAGTGTTGGCTTTGTGACTATTTAAAAAAAAATCTGAAAGTGTAGCCACCACCAGCAGATAAAGAAAAAAATCATTAAGAACTCAGTTGAAAAGTACAACAAGAGCTCTGAAGTTTGAGGAAATCTGAACTGCACACGATTTTTCGCTTGCATTAAGGTAATACATCAAAACAAGCAATACCATGCTATTGTGATAAACTCAAGAGAGCTCAAGGAACTTGTAACCGGCTACCTGGTGTTAATATTAATGAGTTTTTAAGCTAAAATATTTCAGTGACTCCATTTTCCCTCTAAACTTCAAGGCAACCCAAGCTCTATAATATTGTCATTACCACGGGCGACAGAGGGAACCCGATCCGATGTGGTTCTAAAACAAAATGGGATATTAACCGTGTTTGTTTTCACTTTGATCCATAGGAAATAGGTCCTGCGCCCTGTGACCCATTAAACTAATAAGATTATACACATCAGCAGAGCGGAGGTTCTAATTGTTTCCATGTGTCTAAGATTTTTGCATTTTAAAAATTGATGAAAACAAAACCTGAGTTACGAAAAAGAAAATATATTGCTAGTGAAATAGTGACAAAGCTGAGCCGCTAGGACCACACATGAAATCAATTACTGAGAAAAAAAATAGGTGTATATAGTGTGGCGCTTTTGGAGGAAGAAAGCAGGAAGCAATCATTTAATTGATGGGGTGGGGGGGTGCCCGTGTATTTCCTAAGACTAACACTTGCTTGAGAAAACCCACCAATCAGAAGCGTTTCCGGGAGACACCCTACACTTCCCGCCTCTTCATAAATATTTAAAAAGATGGATTTGTTATTTAAATATCCAAGGGAAAGGGACAGACCAGCTCGCCTTTCTTGGAGTTGCTCCCAGAGGTGGAGCGAGACGGAGGGAGGCGCGTCTGCCCGGCGCTGTCATTTGCTTACAATGCTTTTTGTACATCATAGAGCTGCTAAGCCAATCGCTGAAGCTCACTGTGACAAACTCCCCGCCCCTCATTCGCTCGAGGCCAGACAAAGCCAATAATAGATCTGCATGTAAATAAGAGCCCGCAGGCTTTTCTCGCTCCGCCCAGCCCCCGCCTTTTCCCAGGGCGTGAAGAATCAAATGAATGGGCGGGGCCGACCCCTGCAGGGTGGAGGGAGGGCAGGAGGCGGAGGCTGAGAGAGGCGTGACGCTTCGGAAGGGTTTACCACAGGGCTTCCTCCTCCCCCTAGCTTCACGCCACGGTGGTCGAGATGCCGTTTGGTCATTGGCTGTACTAATAGAGTAGGGTGTGTCTCATTTTGCATAAAATGGGCGTGCTTTTAGGGTCGGTGTAGTAACCCGAGCCGTGACCTCCGCCCCTCTTCCTTGGGGGTGTGGGCGGGGAGAGGGTGGGGCTGCACCGGGATGACCGGACTTTCGCTAAGGTGTAGAAGGAAGCGCTTTTCTGAAATGATTCGTTTTAATTCACCCTTTTGAGGAAATTATATATTTCTAAATGCATTATTTCGTTTATTTCTACACGTCTTTCAGTATTGTACCAAGAAATACGTGCGTAAAAATTACCGATAAGCCCTTCTCCCAAACTGATCTTGTAATCTATATAAAGTTCACTGCTCTGGCGGGCCCTTTGGAACGGAAAATATTTATTGTAATAACTGGTCCTTCACTGGAATTCATTTTTTTCCTTTAGTAAGAATTCCGTTTCCCTAATTTTCCACTAGCTGAGCTGAGTTGAAGTGCGTAAAAACCAGAGAAGGGATGGAAAATTCTTTGGAGCTAAGCGTTCCTGAGTTCCTTGTGAATGATGCAAGTGTGAAAATTGTTTCCAAGGGTAAAAAGCCCCGGGGATACTCAACTGACATTTTTTTAAAATAAGAGAATTATTCTTGTGATTTATTTACTTCTTTTTTCTTACAAAAATCTCCCTTCTGTTTTATGTCCAACAGAACATGCATTTGCCATTTCAAAACTCGTGAAGTAAGACTTCAGCTGGCAAGTAATTGGAAAATGAAAGGATGAACAGGAAACCCAGGAACCTGAGTTTTGAAGTACCTTCTGTGCCTTTATGTTTTGTAACATTTATGTAGCTTTTATAAAAGTAATTATGGTAGCTTCTTTGCTCTAAATTAAAATTTGGGAGTGTGCGTTTCTCGTTTCAGATTACGTTATAAAACCTGAGCAGTCACGGAGGCCCTTTGAAGAAAAAAGGCGGAAAAAAAAGTGTGATTTCTTTTGGTTGTTTTGCAGGGCTTTATTTTAAAAGAAATTAAAATTCGCAGCAAAAACTAATATACAACACCTCCACACACGTATACCAAGATTCTGTGTTTGCAAGATAAATTATGCCTTTCCAACTTTTAATTCCTAACTCTTCAGCGCAGAAATAAAAAGGTTTCTAAATACATTCTACATTAGTAAAATCGGAGCATCCCCTCAGTGGAGAATAGTAGTTGCAGGGAAGTTCAGATCAAGCGGAAAATTTTTCTCAAGTGAGTGTAGTCTACTTTTTCTTCAAAACATTTTCTGATGTATAATAAAATTGGGGAGTGTTCCTTAGTTACTGTTTATATTTGTGTGTTGATTACATTTCATTCAACTCACATTTAATTTTATAATCTTAAAAGTAAGTGGCTTCAGGGATTGTTTTATGCCTCCTCTATGATATATCCAAAAATATTTCTTTGCTAACAAATGATTTAATGTTAAAATACATGTTAATGATTATGATATTCCAAGCAATTAAAATAATATGCACCTATCTTTAATCTAAGAAATGTTATATCAGCTGATAATTTGTCAAAATTTTATTTGAATTTGAACTCCAGGTAAGGTAGAGTTATAACCCTAGAACTTTTACACATTTGATTTTATAATTACAGTTGATTTTATAACATGACAAAAAATATACATTCATGTTAATTTTAGAAGTTAGCTCTATGTGCCTGTGTTAATGCTGTTTTACTAAGTTTTTGTATAGCAAATAAAATATTAACTTTGGAAACATAAATTAAAATTCATTTAACCCAAACTATAACTTTTTTTCATTTTTCTTTCTTGAATTAAGCTTGAATGGTTATGAAGTAGTACATGTCCTGAGAAAACCTGAAAAATACTGATGGGCATAAGGGGGAAAAACTTCAAAATGTGTACTGTGTATAATCTCACAATCAAGAACTAAATTTAACAGCTTCTTTCCTATATTTCCATCCTATATTTTTCTATAAATTAGTAATGAAGTTGTCCTTTTGTTTCAAAACTTGGAGTAGTTTTCATACTAATAACTCAATTTTTTTTTTTTTTTTT
>NW_022900916.1:27419043-27427998 GCF_012274545.1 Fukomys damarensis
CTTTTTTTTCAACTTGGAGTAGTTTTCATACTAATAACTCAATTTTTTTTTTTTTTTTGTATCAGGTATTGAACTCGGACCTTGCATTTACAAGGCAGGCAGTAGAACCACTGAGCTAAATCCCTGGCCCAGTGATTCACTTCTCAATGCTCAGATTTATTTCATTCTTATTTTCTGCTTAACTGTAATTTGACTTTGTAAACATTCATAGTTTTATTGCATTTACCCTTTTCAAAATTTAATCTTAGTATAAAATTTCATATTCAGAAAGTAGCCAGTAGCCAATTGAAACTACCAAAAGACAGAAGTAAAATGTAATAATTTTCTGTCTATAAATAATTCCCAGTGCCACTTTTTTGCATTTATAAAAGATACGGTACTATCATTTGCAAACATAATGAAACTTTGAGTTTAAATACATTCAGAATTAATTTACCTTTTCTGTATTTTAAATGATTTATTAAAATTGCACTTTAATATTCTAGCAAAGGCTGATTTGAGATTTTTCTTTATGTTTAGCTTCTATTACATATGCCAGCAGTTCCAATATCCTTCACACAAACATTCTTTCTGAACATGACAAAAATATACTCCTTATATTTATCATTTTTCTTAGGATGCATTTGTTGGTTATTCTATTTCAAATCCCACAAGAATGCATAATCACAGCAAGACAATACATTAAAGACATGAGTGTTTTCAAACTGCGAATTTTTTCTTTAGCCTAATTAAGTTTTACTAAGAGCATCTGCTTCCAATCTATTTGCACTTTTAGAAATACTGATTTTTATTAATTGCACCTGAAAATACCAGCGAGCCACAAAGGACGTGTAATTAAGAATATCATCAAGAAAGTATTTAACAAAATGCACGGTTAGCTATGTTTGTGACCTCTAAATTGAGCCAAAGTACATAACTCACCATTTTATTTTAGAGTCCTTAATGCTATTTATTTTTCCCCATCTAGATATTAAGGTTCCAGTAACAAAGCAAATAGCCCTGTTTATCATTAAATCATAAACTCATAGCAATACACTTTATAATATATTGCATATCCTGTAAATTTCAGAGTCAAGTTATTTCATTGTGGTGGCAGATGGCTGTAGAAAAAGAAAGCCTGGTTTTACATTTTAGTTTCCTTCAGCTTTTGGTAATGACTAACTAGCATAGTTTTAAAAAGTTCTAATGATAGAATAAAATCATGTTCCAAATATGTAAACTAAATTGCCAAGTATGAGAGAGTCTAACTCTGTTTCATGTTGTTTTATATGGATCATGTGAAGAGGGTAATTTCATTGGTTTCCTTGGTGGTTTTATAAGGAAAGACATGAAAATTTGATATGCTCCATAGAAGAACAATGTAGGCCACTGTTTTTATAGATTCAAGGATCCAAGAATTAAAAGAGAATATATATTGGCATTTTACAAATCTCTCTGAGTAAGAACTGATTGACCAATTACATGCTCACAGCTGGAAGGTGCTTGTTCACGTACATTTTAAGGACTGCATTTGCCTGTGTGGACAAATACTATCCTCAAGAAAAGAAATTAAGAACACCGTGTCTGGGGGGTGGGGAGCGTGGTGCTCTGTTGTTTACTTCTGGTTTCTTTCAAGAGTGTTCTTTTTTTAATGTAACAGCATGAATTCCCCATTAGAGAGAGATCTTATGCATATAACATATGTATATAATTTTTTTCTTGAATACAAAAAGTGTTTTGTGCTCCAAGTGCCATAATTAATGAAATTAAAGTGGAAAAAACAAGGGGCTACCCTAAATTCCCATATTTAAAGATATTATATTCCATAGATCTTTCCAAGAGGTGGCAAAGAGTTGTGAATTGCTTTGGAATAAAAATATAATATACAAAATAACAACAAATAGTGCCAGAATATCAGGCTTCCATGCAAAGTTTAAAATGTATCTAACATGAGAAAGAAATAATTTCTCTCTATAAGGTAAATGGGCAAGATTTTTACTTTTAAGATTGAATTATATTAAAAATTGCCACAATTTTCTCTATTCACATCATTTGGAGAAGGGGGTTTATGATGTTTCTAAACCCTAAAGAAAACAATCTTAGTCCCTGAAACTTGACCATAATTTTACATACAAAAAGAAAGTTACTAAGTATTTCTCCTTGATAGACACAGTGCTATTTATGTATTGACATCACAATGAACAACAATATGCCAGGGAAAATTACATTTCTTTTTTTTAAACTTCCAGGAGTGGTATGTCACTTACTTTTAAGGAAAAAATGGTACACCTGGAAAAATATATTTCATCACTGTAGTCTCTCTCTCTCTCTCTCTCTCTCTCTGTCTAATTGTCTTCTACAACATATGCAAGCCTTAGCAGTATTCAGAAAAGTATTTCCAGGGATTTTAGAAGTAAATGAATGGTATCTTGATGGCCAAATTCAAGTACGAAGCTGGTAGATAATTTAATACAGCTTGGATCAGCGTGTTCTGATTTTAAGGAACCACCAATCACTGAAAACTGCCATGTATGGTCTAGTGCATTTTTCAAAACCATGTGTACATTTTTCAATACCAAAATAATATATGTGCAATGTAATTGTAATAAATTTTAAGGCCACATGAAATAGAAGGAAGCAAAATTTATCTCAACTAAAGATGTTGATATATGTCCTTGAAATCTTTATTTCAATATTATATATATTTCAATATTATATATATTTCAATATTTATAATATTATATATATTTCAAAAAATTAAATATTACATATTCTGTTTTAGAAGGTATTGAATTTCTAAGTTAGCCTTGGCGGGTAATGGAAATCTTTCTATAGTCTTTAATGATTCTATAGAATTATTTGGATTGTCTGGCAGCTCTGCTTTTGATTACAACTAGATTTATTCAACAAATTCCGTATCATGAGCCATTTAATTTTTCCGGTATGATAAACAGAGCCGCGGGATTTATGCACTCAGCGCCCCATCAGCAGCTATAGCTATCCTTGTATGGTAAATTCCTGGGGAAGGCACTCCATATTTTCAAAGCTTTTTGTGCATTTCTATTTTTTCCTTTTCTTTCTGCCATTTCCTCCTCTTCTTCCTCGTTGTTGTGTGTATGCGTGTGTGTAGCTGCTGTTTTTATGTTCAATTTGTTTTTCAAACAAAAAACTGACCCATAATGCTCTCTTCTTGCTTTTAAAAATCAAAACATTAGAAAATAAAAAGGCTAAAATTCCCGCCGACCAGCTTCCTCCTCGGTGTAGTGTGTACCCTCAGAATCCTCTATACGTTTACAGACATGTAGGTGTGTATAGAAAAAAATACTACACAGCTTGACCTTCAATAATACAGCAATTTAGACTGCACTCATTCTCAGTGATGATTCCACAGAGAGGAAGAGAGGCTTGGGGAGGAGGGAGAGGCGGAGATGAAGGCACGGTTGTGAGGCAAAATGATGACATGAGCTAAGCTATAGAAGCTAATATTTTTCCCTGTCTTGTTTCATGTTTAGAGTTTTTACTTTAAACGTGATCCTAGGGCTCCTGGAAGGAGGTGAGAAGAACTTCCAAGACAGCCCAGCACGATCACTTCTGCTTCTGGAATTAAAACTCTAATAGTCCTCTTGTGCATTGGTACTTGGGAACCATCACAAATCACCTTAGGAAATGTCCAAAAGATGCATAAAAAAATGAATACCAAACTGGGGCTTTCTTTTTTTTCAGTAAGCAATCCAGATCTAACTTGAACAGAATTCTCTCTGTGCACGCCAGAGTGCTCAGAGTCTAGAAGGGACGGCGAATTTTGAATTTTCCCTTCCCTTTGACGGTGTGGGGCTGGGGAAGCAGGTGCAGCACTCCAGGAGGAGAAGGCTTGGTGCAGTGAGGGCTCCCTGCAGGTATCACCTGGTCCACTGAGCAGGGTGTCTCCTACCCCCGCACGGCAGGCTACAGTGGCGTCATCATGGTGGCGTCTCGTCCTCCTTTCATCTGACCTAACACAGGGTGAGCCTCCAACTCCCTTTTGATTGTGAGACCTGCCATTATCCACCTCCCAGCGGCTCAACTCCTTCCTAATATAAAGGAGGAATATTGTGGGGACAGGGAGGTGGCAACGGAAGATGGGCCAAAATGTAAAGATATAACCTATAACCCCTTTCATTTTTGTTACTCCTTACATTTCCTCTAGTAGGTAAACCAACAAACACAAACCGACTTAAACCATTAGCAGAATTTAAGAATTGATCGATTAATTCCTCATTTCTGACTGTTATACTGACCCTCAATGCATGGAAACAAACTTCTTATCAGTAAAGGAACAGGCTTGAAGCTTATGGGAAATACTTAAGAGGCATACTAGACATCAAATAACTGCTTCAAAACATTCTGATCCATCAAGCCTGAAAGTATCAGAAACAGATGGGTTCACTTCCTTTCTGTATTTCACACAAATTCCAAAACTAAGGAAGAGCCTAGATAAAAAGAAAGCATTTCCATTTGCTTATCCCATGTTCAAAAATTTTGACCAACACCCAAACTATCCTAATTACATGGCTCTCTTGCACTAAGAAAATTAATTACTATACTCCATTACAGATGCTGGCAAACATTTGATTTTTCAAAAATGTTTGCTCTTCTTATGTACTTTCTTCTACAAAAACATTCAGTCTTTTTTTTTTAAATTGTTTTTCACAGATTAACTTGCAAGTTCTGGCATCAAAATTGGTGTCCTTTTATATACCAGCAAACTAAATCTGCACATACATCTTTCTTGAGGCCTAGCTAATGACATGGCACAGAAGAAAGGGGACATTTGTCATCTTTCTGATTGATATGAGCAATACCACTCAAAATCAAAAAGTTTCTTCCTCTCAAAAAGTTTCTCTTATTTTTCCCATACATCCCCATATCATGTATTGACTAAATGTTTTCCGAACATTTACTCCTTCCAGAGAACCGGCTAAGAAGTTCTAGCCACTGTCTATCTATCTGAATGTTATTGATATGTTAGAGTATATGAATTATTGATATAGAAATGCTTGCCGTGGGAAGTAGTTTCTGCTTCCATGACCAAATGTTCATTTGGGAGAAATTATTATCTGTAAATATCTCACCCAATCACTGGCCATTGCCCTCTTGAATAGTCCTTCTGTTCTTTGTTAGGTGAAATCCATCAAGTGTTAGGATCAAAGATGGAGATCCCAAACAGCCCCTTTCTTCCATCTTCTGTTTATTAAATCAAGAGCTAAGACAGAGTGAATTCAATTATTCCTTTCAGGAACACATCTTTGGTTGAAAAGGCAGATCTCTAAATCAGCATAAGTCAAGCATCTGTTCATCTGAACAGCTCAAGAACATACCCTGAGTGTGCCAGCTTCCAATTTTAAATGCAGTTTGGAGAAAGGACCTGGGAGCCAGGATGCCTAATGGGCTGACTTGGCCCCTGGCCACCTGTGTGATCCTAGGCCTTTCTGTATTTCAGTTTCCCTCATCAGTATATGGAGAATAATTATAGTATCCAACAACTCATGCGATTAGGGTGAAAATTACATTAAAATTCATAAATGTCTTGGTTCCTGATGTATAGTGCAATCAAAGCATTTTTGGTTTGTTTTTTGTTTTTTTCCTAAGTGCACCAGTGATGGGTAGCTTCTTTGACTAAATATCTAGAAATTTTCTTTGTCTAAAAAATAGGATATTCATACTTTTTAGAAGTCCTCACAGAGCACTTTGGTCCATATATTGTTGGTGAGGTGGTTTCTCCGGGGGGAAGCAAAAGCCTTGGGCTTCCTATTCTGCCATTTTGCCAATATCACTTGCCATATTTAGGCCTCTTTATGTGCTTACTTTCTGTGTGTGTGCCACACTAAGCACCCAGTAAATAACTTTGGAATGAGTGAATAAAAAGTGGATTGTGATTTCATGTTTTAATAATGGATGGGATGAGATCCAGGGCAATAGAGGAGAGGTGGTGTGCATAAAGAGTTGGGGTGGAAAGACCTCTGTTAGCACCCTGCTTATAATTTGAATAATCAAAGATAAAAACTGAATTCTGAATCTGAGGACCCAGGAAGGAGAGTCTAATGACAGAAACAGTGTCAGCTAACAGACGCTGAGAGAGAGAGGTCCCATAGCAGGAACAATATCCCGGAGGAGTCAGGCAAGCTGGTCATAGGCCTCTGCTTTCCCACAAATTGCATCATAGCTTCAGGATTTAGAATATCCCTCTGGAGACAAGAGGGTTTAACAGAGCAGCACTTTCTCCCAGGGTCTTTATCCCACCGGCTACGACACCAGCAAAATCTTATGTCACGTGGAACCTCAGTTATTTCATTCTAAAAAGAGGAGGCACTGCAGCAGGTTCCGGGAATCAAAGGAGCAGGTGGCAAAGTGCCCTCTTATCTTCACAGAACAACCCTGAGAAGAAACTTCTGAATCAGAAGAAGAGAAGTGAGAGTATACTTCAGGGAAATGTTCATGAACACACTGACGATGTGATGAAAATGTTGATGTTATATTGATATGAGACCAAGTTTCTAAAGGAGGAATCTTTACCTGGGAGAACTTGAAAGAAAGGCAAAGGAGGATCACTTGATAGGAGGTGAAGTGAAAGAAAGGGTCCCTGTGGGTCCTTTCCGGCTCTCAGATTCCATAACTAGGTGGCCTCTAAGAAGGTGCACACTGGTGCCCAAGAGGTGCCAGGGACTGAAAGGGGTCAGTTTCTCCATGCTATGCAGAGGTACAGGCCAGCATGTCTGCTGGGATGTGTAAGCAAAGATGTTGTTTGGAAGAAATGGGAAAGCATTCGGCAGGGCTGGCTTCACCAGATCTTATTTGATGAGCAATCTCTGCTTGGAGAAAGCTGTCTACCCAGGTGGTGCTAACTTGGTTTTAAACACTACAACCAGGTTTTGGAGGTTTCAAAGCTTGTACAGTTTGGGGAGTTCCTCTTTGAGGAAATATTGTAAAAGTTTTAAAAAGATAAAATGGTGCACAGGGTCCCCTGCTGGTGAGAGAGCTTGAAGTCTAAGCTTCCTGTGTTTCCTGGCTTGCTTTGTCTCCCACAGCCATATGATCACCACTTTATGGATTAGGAGAGGGAGGGGAACTGGCTTCCTGCCATCTCCTTCTCACCACACCACAGCTGCACTTATATGTACTGTTCATTCTCACTCTGGATAAATGAAGGATTCCTGGGGCCGCTGCTTCCATGAAAAGTGTTTGCTCCTGACTGAGCAGGGTAAATACTGAGAATCCTCCTGCGTGGGGCTTCTAGGAACCTGTAGGTTTGCCAGACATAGGGTACTTGGAGGTTTGATCATGACAGCCTTAAGAAGACAGCTGATGACAGCGATCATCTGTGAGTGTCAAAAGAAACAAGCTTGGGGCTATAATAAAGGATGTAAGCAATAGTGCAGGAGTAGAAATCAGGAATATGGAAATATCAGGAATATACAAAAGTGATCCCAGAATACTATAGATGCTAGGGACTTAGTTCACCATCATCTTTCTCCAACTAGAAATGGAAATTGAGGCCCACAGAGATTGTGTCATTTATCAAATGCCATACAGCTTCTAGGGCATAGCTGGAACTAAGAACCTGCTCGTGAAAGAACAATGTTTTGTTGCTAACATCCTCCTTCAGGCTTTAATTCCACAAAACATTCTTTGTTTACTTTGTAAATTAGGACAGTTCAAAAACTGAACACAACTATGCACTTTGATTTTTACCTATTCCTTCCTCCCCTGCCCCTGCCCAGTACCAGGGATTGAACTCAGGACCTTGGGCTTGTGAGGCAGGCACAGGGCCACTGAGCTAAATCCCTGGCCCCAATTTTTACCCATTTCAGTGATAGAAGTCTCAATGTATTTTTCGTCCTACAAAATGTTTTTTTTAAATCTACAACTATGATCCTTGCAAAAAAGGAAATTTTCAACAATTTTTATATGTGGATATTAATTTTATTGTTGACCAAAGAGTTAGGGTGTTGGTCAGGGTATTGGTGTAAAAAAAAAGTAACCACACCTACCCTTCTGCCTTTACTGTTATTGAAGGATATATTTCTATGCATTTTGGTGTTAGTGAGAGATAATTCGCATGCTTTTAGTCATTTTTGAAAGACAATTGCCTAGGTCAAGACTTAAGATGACCCAATGCCAATAAATTGGCCACATTATTCCTGTGATTCTAGTGTAATGGGTGAAGATTGTTGGTGATGAAGGCCACTAGCCTCCCATTTCCTGCCCTCCTTCTTTTTCTACCCTGGCTAGGTCCCAGGCTACCTAGAAAATGCTCCGAATGGCCTTCTAAAGCTGTGCTTTCCAATAGAATATTTTCTAATGGTGGAAATGTTCTAGTTTGTCACTGTTTAATATGATAGTCATTAGCTATGCATGTCTATTGAGCACCTGAAATATGGTCACTGTGACTCAGGAACTGAATTTTTATTGACTTATTTACTTACTTCCTTTTTCCCCTTCGATAGTAGGGATGGAATTCAGGGCCTTGCAGAGGCAAGCTCTACCACTGAGATACACCACCAGCTTCTGAGGAACTACATTTTAAATCTCATGTTATTTATTTATTTATTTATTTATTTATTTATTGGTACCAGCAATTGAACTCCAGTCCTTGTGAGGCAAGTGGCTGAACCACTGAGCTAAATCCCAGGCCCTTAAATCGCATTTTGTTTTACTTATATTTAACTAGTAATACATGGAGAGTGCAAATAGAGAACATTCCCTTCATTGCAGAGAAGTTCTGCATTGAGTAGTGTTGAGCTAAAGATTCTATTCCTGAGTGAGAAACTTGAGGTTTTCTCATGTCTGAGTCTGAGCTGGGTTTTGTACTCCAAGAGGGCTCCAAGATGGCTTGGTGAATGATATTTTGAAACTCAGAATGATATGAGTTGGGACAGGTTGGAGACTATTAGCTCCCACACAATAAAGCCTTTTTTTTTTTTTTTTTTTTTTTTTTTT
>NW_022900916.1:27428267-27441835 GCF_012274545.1 Fukomys damarensis
TTTTTTTTTTTTTTTTTTTTTGGTACCAGCGATCAAACTCAGGTCCTTGTGCTTGCTAGGCAGGCAGCAGAACAACTGAGCTAAATCCCTGGCCCATAAAGCTTTTTAATATATAATGAAGAAGGGGACATAGAGAGCCTTAGTTACAGTCCTTCTTTAAAGATAGGGAAACTGAGGCACAGAGAATTGATGACTTAGCAAAGGTTAATACCAAAGTTATAACTGAGCAGGTTTCCTAGCTCCCAAGCTATCCTCTTTTCTGGTTGGGTGCAGAACAGTTCTGAAAGCCAAGGCAAGTTTGTTTTTCCTTCTTTTCCTCAACACATTGCTGTGTGTTTGCATGTATCAGGGTCCGAGTGGCAGAACTCACAAGGGGAGCCATGAGTTGCCTCTGGGTGGGGAGAAGATGTTCATGTGCTTGTCTCAAAGAGCTGCACAGAGGACTGTCAGGGCGACCACGTATTGCCAGGGAGTTACCTACCTTTAGTACCAAATGCCCACCATTCCAAGGAAAACCTCACTCTAGGGAAAACCAGGATAGTTGTTCACAATAAGACCAATGTCATTTGCTAGTCTTCTAGAATTCAGACACAGTTAAGAATCAAGGCAACCACCACACTTGAGTGGGTGGCTTATGCCTTCACTTCAGAGATTCCACGAAAAAGAAGTTTCCTAAAGTAATATCCTGGTATTTTTCCCTGCGTCTGCATTTAATTGTTCTCCTAAACCTGCAACCTACAAGCAGCCCTGCTTTTAAATGGACCATGCCTCTTTGCAGAATATTACATCTTAAAACATACTTTTAAAAGACCATAACATGATTTTAAAGCAGAGATATGAAGTGATTAGCCCACAATGTAGGACTCTGTTTTGGAGGCTGAGACTGGCTGTTACAAGGTGAAGGCATTTATATAGTCGTCAGGTGTCTGCACCAAAACCTGTCTAAGTGGAGGTCTGGGGTCTTTTAATGGCCCCTTTAAGAATGTCTTGTTTCCCCTTGAGTCACTTCCTAGACAGCAGCATTTTTCTTTTACCTTTCAAACACCTGGCTACAGCATTAGTTGGCCAAAGCACCAGGATGAAGGTACTAGCTGAGCATACCAAATGTCTAAGATTAAGAGACAAGAATCTGGGCTCTAATTTTCATTCTGCTATTATCTAGACAGTGTTACCTGGGGAAAATCACTTAAATTCTTTGAGCCACAGTTTCCTCATCTGCAAAAGGAAACAATCAATCTCTACCCTGATCACTTTCACAGGGAGGTTGTGGAGAGTCAGTGAAGTAAAAAACATGAAGGTGCTTTGAAAAATACAAAATGTTATACAAGGAGAAGATATGTAGTGTGGGACCTCTGGTAGCTAAAGCCAAACATTGGCAAATGTAACCATGAGTCGAGTCAAAGAACATTTAGAGGGCCCTGAAGTTTCACATAAGCCACCCACCTCGATGAAGGGTGAGAGAGGAGACATGTGAAGGTGAGAAATAAACAGCACAAAAAATCCCACTAGAGAATATGTGAAAAACAATATATTCAAAGAGAATGTATCAAAAGACCAGAGGAAGCCAAAAAAGCTACTGTATCAGACCAGCATTTTCTTCTATAACAAAGACATAACCTCACACTGGATCATTTAAAAAAAAGCATTAGAACAACAAGATCCCAGACAGGCAGAAATCTGCACAAGACTAATATTCTGCTGATGTGTATTTATGCTGGATTCTTTAGCCTCAGAATGAATGTCAAAATATTTTTATTGCTATTTCTGCATAATATATGTAGAAAACACGACAACAGATCTGAAGCCCTTGTCTAAAGCCTGATCTAACTCCTTTTCCTAGAACATTTGTTGTTTTTATGAAAAGTTCCTATGTTAGCTACTGCCATAATTTTGCAAAACAAAAAAGCCCACTAAACCTCAGTGTCATGCACCAATAAATGCATACATTTGTTTTGGAATCTTAGGGAAGCTCTGTAGCCTCCAGTGGACTCATGTACGCATCTGTCATCAGTCTCAGGTAGGGCACAGGTCTGCTGACCTCTGTCACATGTTTAGCTGGGCTCTGTCAAACACTTAGGAGTTGCCCAACACAGAGTAGCGCTATCTGAGATCTTGTGCATAGCATATAGAATTGTCAGATAAAATATGGGACACTCAGTTAAATTAGAATTTCTGATGAATGACGAATTTTTTTGGTATGGGTACGCTCCCGATATTTGCTCTCTGGCCCCCTTCTTGCGTGTCTCTCCCACCTTCTAGCAGGCGAGCCCACGTTGTGTCCATGGCCAGTGCTGGAGAATGGACTGGGCAGGTGCTCGGATACTAACGGTCTAAGCTCATAGCTGGAGGTTCATTGTGTTCCATTTGCCAAAACAAGTCACAATGCCCTGCCCAGACTCAAGCACTGTAGAGTCTCCCTGAGAAGGACATAAATACAGGAAAGATAAAGAATTTGGGCCATTTTGACAATCAATCTACCACAATACCCAACAGCAAAATCACTTTCAAAAGATGTCAGCATAAAATTCTATAAGAACATGTTGTCAAACATCATTTTCCCATTCTATTTCAACATAACAGTGTCTTATTGGAGAAGCCAGGTTCTGGTCTCATTATAAATCATGTCCTTTGTTTTCTCAGTCAAACGATGTCTTCTCTGGGGCTCAGTTTCTTCATCTATAAAATGGTTAAGTTTATAATCTTGGGGCCTTGGAGCTCCAGGATTCAATAATCTTGAATATTTTAACTTGAGCAACTTACCTCTTTCTATCATTTCTCTGCAGAATACCCTTCTAGCCTAATCGACTTTATGACTGTATTAGCAATGCTATAATTTAAAGCAGCCCATTATGGTCCTCATTGACTGCTCCTGTATTCACAGCAAATTCAATCGCCAATACATATCCAATAAAAAAATGGAAATCTCGAGGCCAAAGGGACATTGGCTCCTGGCAAGGAATAAGCCTCTTGAATAAATAAATCTGCTTCGCCCAATATTTCCCCCTCTTGATTTGAAGAGAGACAGTAACCCTTTTGCTGTCATTGAATTAATTTGCTAGAAGTGGCTGTAATTTCTATATAAATCCTGAGATTGTTCCTCATTTACATGTTATATATGAATGTTTATGCATGTGGTATGAGCCTAATGTTCTCTAGGGATACTCTTGGAAACTGTATGAATCATGTAAACAAAATTAGAGTGAAATAAAAAGAATGTATGATATTTTCTTCACTAGTACTAATTTTTTTTTAAGTTTGGTTTTCTCCGTAATGGTCTTCCTGCTGACTTTAATTATATTTATGGCACAATTATCTTATGCTGGGCACAGGCTCATGTACCCGCTGCTCATTTGGCTTCTGTCTGGTTTGGAAGATGCCTTGTAGGCAGAGAGGTGGTTTGCCTCATTCACTGCTCTCTTTGGGGCTGTTCAGGAGAGAAGAGGGATCAAAGACATTATGGTGGCATCTATGTTACTTTTTATTTCTTCCTCAAAGGCATGGGCAAAAATGAAATGAGGCCCAGGGGGTTTCTTCCTGTGCCCTCCCTACAGTGTTATCTGAAGACCATTTTTTGCTGCTAATTAATGGTTTTCCAGCTACCTACACTAATTTTATGGTATTTATATATGTACCTTTTTTGTATTTTCAGCTGTTTGGTAAAATCAAACACAAAAATGTCCAATATGAGTAGAAATCTCAGTCTAGTCTCTGTCTCCAGTGATAGCTCTGCCTCCCAGAGATGGTTCTGTCTTGTGTAATCATGGGGCTGGCTGTGTGTATGCTGTGGGCTGGCTGGCAGGGGTGTCATCTAGTATAGTTTCCTGGAAGACCTCTTGGGAACCACTGTCAAGAAGGGAAGGTGCCATACTTATTCAGAGTAATTATCAGCTCCAGAGTCCTGATGGGAATACCACCACTCTTTTCAGAAATTAAACCGCTCCAGGGTTCCTTCATTTTTGCAGGAGGAGGCATCAGTACCTCCTTGGAACCCTTTCCCTGTTTTACTCTCCCTTTTGTCTTTATTTTATGTGTGATTACAATGGTCTGACCACTGGAGTGGAACTTGTCATGGTTCATTCAAGAGGCCGTGGGCACTGAGGAACCGAGAGTTTTGGAGTAGCTCATTTCCAAGATCTCAGTGACCCTGGCTTGCAGCCTATTAGATTGCTATGCCATCAGTAGCTAGCTTTCTTTCTTCTAGTACCAGGAACTGAACTCAGGACCTTGAGCTTGCAGGACAAGTGTGGCGCAACAGAGCTACAGCCCCAGCCCTCGTACTAACTTTCTACCACATCCCTTTCAGGCTCTGTTTCTCCAAGTGAATCCACATCAGAAAGAGTCATCATCCAAGTATTTGGACAATTCCTGCCTTGAAAAGGCAAATAAAAGTGGACTCTGCCTGCTTTAGAGCAGGACACAATATAGTGGCTCAGTCTTTACTTAAGTTTTCAACAGCAACAACACACAAAAATATTTTACTCCATCAGAAAGGCAGGAAGATACCACAAAACATGACACAGTCCTTTGGAAAGCAAAGAAAGGCCACAAATATTTGTAGAGCACATGTTGTGGGCCAGGCCTTGTGCTCTGTTTTGTTTCATCTTCACAGCAATCCTGCATATGTTATAATTTTGCAAGGAATTAATCTGAGACTCAAAGAAGTGGAGTTACTGCTAGAGGAGAAAAGACAATTGAAGGGAACACATTATTGTTAAGTGCCAAACCAGCCAGCCCTTACCAGAAATGCACCAGAGGCTGCAAAGAGAGCAAGATGAACAAAAAGCTGGAGAACACAGCCAGAGGAAGGATCTGGAAATCTCTGGTAACACCTGAATGGCAGAGAGGTAGGAGAATGCATTCTACAAAATAACCCCGAGCAGAGAAAGGTAGGAATGAACACATGCTTGCAAGGAGCACTGAGCAGTTGGCCTCAGTAAAGGTCTGGGTTAGGGTGGGAGGAAGCTGGTGGGCTCCATATAAAGTTAAAGTTGGAAGGTGGCCCCTCTGGGCACATGTCTGAGCTGTTTAGAAGGTTCAGTAGAAGTGTGAAGCCCACATGGACATACCATGATATAGTCCTTCCACCTTTTAGGAGGGGCCATTACTCCAGCCAGATGACCCTTCTTGGCTTCCTGCGCCACTTACATTAAATATGCAAATATATGAGTAAACATTATTTCCTAAAAGGATTAGTAAGGTGACTGCCCTATGTGCGAGTAGCTTGGCAGCTTAGCATTAAGGAAGGGGGCATATTAATGACAGCATCAAAGGCACAGGACATAACATCACTGTGTTTCAGGGTGTTTCTCACTGCTAAGCTTCTTTAGGACATATCAATTAATTCAGATGTGCCTATGCTCTATTCCAATAGTTTGCAAGCACAACCCTATTTATTCATCTGTCTTTACAATCATGAAGGTTTTGGTAATGCCAGGGGAAAAAAGCAAAGTGAATTTGGGGAGGACATAAGGCGAAAATGCTTTTTAAGAAGTTCTCCTTTTCAATATTGAATCCATTCTAGATGAATTCAATCTAGAAGGTCAGAACTAGGTCACATATCCTGACTTCTTTGCCCCTTCAGCTTAATAATCTAAAAATAAAATCAATTCTTGTCTGAGAGTTGTGAAGAGCTCATAATTGCTTTAGAGCAAAGCTCAAAATGACTGTGCCTTCTCCCGCTTTCCATTTCTCAGAGATGAGAGTATCATTTTTCAAGTCCAAGGCACTGTCAGCATTAGAACACATAGTAACCAAGTAGAAAAAAAATCTCTGTTTAAGATGAAATAATTTGCATCATTATACTCTTCAGGCATAAATAAGGCTGGTCTTTAATGCCGCCTCAAAAGATGATGACGAAGTAATACAAACCAATTTTTAGCCTTTAGAAAACCACAGCATTGGTTTACAGTTATTACTGTTATACTCGTATTCTGAATCAAGAACTTGCTTTGTTTTTTATACAAATCCTATTGCTCCTCTTTCCCAGGTACTGGATTTTCTTTCTCTTTAATCTCAAGATGCAAATGTGTTGGGAGCTTCATTATAACATGCATGCTAACTATGAGTTTGTCTGGGTGAAAGTTTGAGTTCATTTGCTTTATTAGATTTTATGTCACTAAACAGAATCTTTGGCTTCTAGAATGCTAACAAATTTCCCATTTTTGCATATTTAGTTATTTATAATAGGGACAGCTTTCCATTTTATTAACATCTTGAAGAAGTATTTAGCCTTCCAACCATCCACGGTTGTTAAAAACCAATTCCCAGAGTTTTCATGAAATTTTAAAGTACCTATCAAGAGTCTTTTTAACTGTAAAGATCAGCTGTATGATGGAAATGAAAGAGTCCATTAAAATATCATTAGAGGAGAAGGAATTCTTTGCCACGTTTTCTTAATTCCACCCAACAGGAATGGAACTGCCCTCCCTCCCCTGGTCATATCTAGTTATGACTCCCTAGTAAAATCCAAAGCTGGCATAGAAAGTGTTAGCAGAGACCTGGGCGCACTATCTCAGCCCTCTGGCGGGTCGCGGTCCACATATGCTGTGCGGTGCAGCTCCTGGTCTTGGCCGCCCTGACCCCTCTTTGCTCTCCATCCGCCACCATTGTTACTGAATGAGTTCCCTGTGCCTGGGAGAAGCAGAGTACTCATCCCAAGTCTCCCAAACCCTATTTTTAATGAACATTTAGACATTTACACAACTTGACTTTTTTTTCAGACTGAGTTAACTTTCTTCTAAGCCCCAAGTCGGTTCTGAGGCCAGCTAATTAGCCTGCCTGTACCAGAAGTACTCACTTTTTATTACCTTTAAAAAACAAAGCCAGGTTTGAGGAAGTGTTGGATGTAAGCTGTCTCCAAAACCTCAGGAAGGGAACCTCCACCTTCCAAAGCCCCTCCTCCCTGGTAAGATTTGTGGTCTGGTTAGAAGGACCATTTAGATGATGAAAGGAACCAGTGGACAGTCCCTGATTTATAACCAGTGTGATTTTTTTTAATATTCACCAAATTAATATTTTTATGTCTGTTCCCCCATCAAGTTGCTTGGGTTTGAATTTCAACGAGGGGAGCCTGCCAAGGTGGTGTAGTAAAATACAAACTGGATCATAAATCCCAGCGGGGGTGGGAGAACGTAAGACAGATTGCTAACACCTTTAAAAAAACATTTAAATAAAAAAGGCAGGAATTTGCCTTAAAGTATACCAGACCCACTGGGGACTGGGAGAGACAGGGTCTGAATGTGGGAGTTGGTTTGTCTTCCCAAAGTCCCTTTTCTGAGGAACTCAACCTGCAGAAACCCATCCTGCAGGTACTCAGGACCTGTGGACTTTTTATCAGAAGCCAATGATGTCTCTCCGAGATGTGTGTTGGAGATAAGGCAGAAATATTCTAGAGCAAGCAAGCACCTTCCAAACATTTGAGGCTCTCTGTCTCCCGCTGGCTGGGCTGACCACTCACACAGCTCATCAAAGTCCCCTTTCATTAGTGCCAGGCCGAGGGAAATAAATGCAGCTGGCAAAGAGTCTGAAGCTATAAGAAGAAAGCCATGTGTTTCCTTCCTAAGAGGAAAATCATTTCCCCACAAGGAATAAAGAGCTTTTACAAACCTTTTGCATGGCTACTTCTCAGAGGGGGACAAGCTGATTATTCTCATACTCTCACCATGCACCAGCGGGAGAAACAGAAGCCCTTATTTGCTTGGTTTTATAACAAGTCAACTATATGAGAGTGTGCACCGCCAAGTAAATGCCCTTATAACGTGGTTTATTATTACACTGATTTGGATAAACCACAAGTCAAATCATGTCGGCTGAAACATGGCTGCTACCCATAGGAGAAGTTTGATAGAACTCAGGCGATAGCCTATAAAACAGATGCTAGTCCTGTCTGTCAACACCAGCATTATAAAGGTGTTTTGCTAATCCTCCTCATGGACAGCGCTCAATCCTGGAGCGGCTTTGTCTTTTCTTTCCCTGGTTGGCTCTTAGGACACACAGTGTGCTCACGGGAGCCCGGTGACCTGCTCTAGCAGCTCTAATGAGTGGCACTTCCCACGTCACAATGTGACCAGGCACCTCTTCTCTGAAACACATTTTCAGACCACATTACTCAATCTTGAACAACACTTTGCCAAAACAATACTCTTTGGACTTTCATTTGACTCACTCTAGGTTCAGAGTCAAAATTTCAGCCAAGCCTTCCAGAAGAACGTGCAGCTCTCAGCTAAGCAGCTGCTAAAGAGACTGCGCAGAGTTGAATAAACCAGGTGGTATTTTTTTAGTCCAAAGACATAAAAGTTTTGAATTTGCCAGTTATGGACATGTGATTATAACTATAGAAGGGAAAATTGTCAAGGTAAGGAGAGTTCTAGATGTAATATATACATATCTTTAAAGACAATGTTTAGATATCGGTTCAATAGCCTAAAACGTCAGCAAATTTAACTCCTTCATACAAGTCCCCATAAATAAGACATAAACCTCACAATCCCATCATCATCATCATCATCATCATCATCATCATCATCATTTGTTTTGTTTTGTTTTTTTGGTACCAGGGATCGAACTAGGGTCCTTGCCCTTGCAAGGCAGGCAGTGGACCCACTGAGCTAAATCCTCTGCTGCATCATCATCATTTGATAGAAAGGACAATGCCTGAAATTTGAATAAGGCCTGCACATTAAATAATGCTGTAGAAATATCAATTTCTTGGATTTAGTAACTGCACTGTGGTTATGTAATTTAATGTTGAGGTTTTAGGGATAAAGGGGCAGCATTTCTAGAATTTATTCCTAAATCATCACAGAAGAACAGATACACATGCACACAAAACACACGTGCATGCGCACACACACACAGAATGGTAAAGCAAATGTGGCAAAGTGCTAACATTTAGGATACTTGGTGAAGGAGATATAGGAATTCATGGTACTATTTTTAAAAATTTTATGTGGATCTAAATTTATTTCAAAATAAGTTTCTCAAAGGCTTCCCATTTAGGCCCACAGAGTTACTCTTGCTTATCTAGAATAAATAAAATGAACGTGGTGCAAATCCTAGTCAAGAATCACTGAGAACCCCAAATTTGGAAGACAGAGGAGGAGAAAAGACTGGCAAAACACCAGCTGCTGACATTTCAATGAATGTCTAGGGAAGAGAATCCTGGCAGCAAAAGACCCCAGTTCTCAGGCCTACAACATTCCGAACTTGGGATATTGACCTCTGTGGACCTCATCTTTGACACTTTAAACCAGGGCCCAGCAAACATGATGTAGTGGGTTCAATGTCTCCTGTCAGTTCTGCCACCTTCCCCAGGCTCATATTTCCTGGGTTGAGCAAGGGGCTGGTACTGAATGGCATAGGGCAGGGGTCAGCCCCATGCTTTTGGGATGCTCGTGGAAGCTTTTGGGGAAAAGCTGTTGTTGGGCTCTGTAGGGGCCACTTTCACCCCCATAAGACAAGGCTTTCCCTGAGGATCATCTTTGGTAATGGAAACATCCCAACCACACGTCTGCCTGCTGCTCACATCCCATTTGGGCAGGGAGCCTGCTGACATTTATTAGCCAAAACTTGCATTTCTGAGATTTCCACTCACTCTGAACTAAACATATGGGCCCCAGCCCTAAGTCAAAATAAAGATTCTTCTTTGTCTTTTGACGAGAAACATTATCCTGCTGCCATTGGAAATTGATGCATCTGAGGACAAAGTGTTTGTTCTTTGCACCCTTCAAACAAAATGCGGCCTCGGTTCATCACAAGCATGCACACACACGCACATGCATGTCCACGCATTCTCAGCCCATAAAAGTCAGCCCCACCACCGGACCGCTAAAACCCACCACTCAGCAAACACCATCTCCTTTCTGGAACTTTTGGAGATGTGGACATCATCCTGTCATTGAGCATGTGTGTGGCTCAAACTGGCGATAAATTGAGGCGCTAATCCTGATGCATGACAGCACCTGCAGTAACGGAGAAGAATGCCTCAGCAGACAACACATATATAAATCACATTTATTTTCATAGCACATTTAAATAACATTTTGGCCCTGGGGATTTTCCACCAAGTAATGAAGCATCACCCAATGAGAGTGTGCAACGTTGCTCCAATATGCAGTGCCCCCTCACAGCAGAGGAATAAAACCTGTGATTTATATGGATGTCATCGGGTGGCATGGGGGGGCTTCCTTTCCTTCACACAAGACATTGCCATGCATCCGGATTAGAGATGAGATTTATCTGCAAAATAAACAAAGAGCAGCCCCCCTCCTTTTTCTCCCTGAATCACACCAGACGAGACATCAAGCATTCGCCCTATGCACCTGCTCAGCAGCGAACACGCTCCTCACACACAGCATGGACAGGTTTATGATGAGACAGGAGCAAGAACAATCCTGATACAAGAGGACCATGTGTGCCTTGATGAAGACTTGCTTTATCAGCAGGTCCTTGCAGGAGGCACCCAGGCGTCCTCTTCCTGGGCGTCAGCTGTCCCTCCACGGCACTCAGTTGGTGTCAGTGTGGATGCCTGCCACACACATGGCAGAGAGAGACTGAATCTCTTCCACGCACTGCAAGGTGATGGTGCAATTCCCATTTATCTGCCACTTCCTATCTTGTTGTTTAAAGGGAAAATATGATCACATTCTTACAGGATGTGCTTTTGGATAGTCAATGGGTGGCTGCTGAGCTCACCTAGAATGAACTGTAGGATGGATTGTAAATTGCGCTATTGAAACCATCAGTAGTTCTGATGTTTTATTTCTTTGCCTGCCTGCCTGCCTTCCTTCCTTCCTCTCTTCCTCCTCTTTCCTGTTTTTCTTCCTCCTCTTCTTTTCTTTCCCACATTTCTTTCTCCCTTCCTTTTTTTTTTCTCTCTCTCCCCCCCACCAAGCTGTGGTACTAGAGACCAAGCCAATGCTAAGAAAGCACTCTGAAAATGAGCTAAAGCCACAGTCTTTCATTTACTTAGTTTTATTTTGAGACAAGGTCTCACTAAGTTGCTCCAACTGGACTTGAACTTATGACTCCTGCCTCAGCCTCAAGAGTAGCTAGGTGGTGTATACCACTGCACCAGGCCTATTGCCTTCTTTCCCTCCTTAGAAATCATTTGTTCTTCAAAACCCAACAAGGCACCATATACATTTTATTAAGGGGCCAATGTCTCCCTTTGAAGTGTAGGTTGCTCCTGACGTAAGAGAAATAATATAAACCACATCCAAGTGAGCCATCCCTGTTACAACTAGACCGATGGTACACAGATTTAGACACGCTACAGTTCAGTGTGTGACTGCCAAAATATTTCAGCTCCATCCAGCAAATGATGCATCCAGCATTATAATGTGAGAATGATAACTCACATGGTAATGGTGCTAAGTCCACCATCGTACCTGATCACAGTTGATTTTCACACATACTTGTGTCACAGTGGAGCAACAGTAGGGCATAATCTGCTGCTTCCAAGGACTGAAGGCACTATACCTAATTTTGCCTCAAATTAATGTGTTTCAGGATCACCAGAGAAACCAAAAGCCAAAAGCTCCATACTTTAACATACAAAGCCATTCCTTGGTTAGCTGAGAATGAGTAAAGGACAGCTGGTGGCCACCTTAAAGGCAGGGACACTAAAGAGCCAGTTTCACTTGAACCAATCTAGAATCAAGGTCAGGATCTCCAGATGCCACCCGAATATTTCTAAATAAGGTTACTTCCCAGCAAAACAAGTGTACTGATGTATATTTTATTTTGATGCCAAAGGGTAGATTTTTTATTTGCTCAGATCTGACTTTTGAGGAAGGGAGTGAGGCTTTAATGTCACTGTACAAAGTTTCCTGTCCCTTAAGAGAAAGTAAGTACATTTTTATATTTGAGCCAGGTCAGGAGCTTGGCATTAAAAAAAAAAATGTCAGCCCAGTTTTCCCCTTACACTCTGCAGTGGTCATATCCAAAGCCCCATGCAACTGCATATGTCTGGATGTTAATATAGTCTTTGCTCCTCATTATTCTAATTTCTAAAATTTGTTTTGAGGTTGCACAATAGCCAACCATATCACGAGAGGAAGTTTTTAATTCACAAGGATGACTGTCCCAAATTTTTTAAAAAATGTAATTAGAAAAGCATCATTGTCTAACAAGACTAACCGGTGATAGTGGGGCAGGGTCAGCTTGCCCCTAAAAATAGGATGACCACCTGTCGCAGTTTGCCTGTGGCCCTGCTGGCTTATGCTTTTGTCCTGGCTTAATTATTAATAGCCTCCCTTTCATTCTCACAATTGTCCTAGTTTGGGTTCTGAATTATAAGTCACCCTCTAGGAGCTGTAGAAAACTCCAGTTGAAATAGGTCTTGTTTTTGAAGGGATTTGAACATAACCTGCAAATGAAGCTGCAGGAGAGAAAAAGAGACGAAATCGTGTAGTCAGCTCAATTGCTCAACCATAAAAGACTTGGCGAGATTTTAACAGTTTTGTTCATGTAATTCTAATTATGAACCAATAACGTGGAATAAAACTAATTTTATTATAACCACTCGTCTGCAATAAAGCAAATGCACAAAATAATTTGTTGAGTCAGGAGGCCCAGATGCAGATTAGCTCAAGTGCTCACGAGAGTGGCAAGAGGAAGAGCCTTCGCTCCCCATCACGTCTCCGTGGGGAGGGTGGAAGCCGCGTGTGGGAGGAGGTGCACTGCAGGGAGATAGGGATGCGTCCCAAACAGTTTCTGGCAGTGTGAAAGCCAGGCCATGGGGATGAGCAAGCACTGGCCCCACCCCGCCCCTGCCTGGACCACACGTCACCTGCATGGGGGAGTATGACCAGATGCCCCTTTGCTGTAGATGAGCCCAGATTTCGTGATTGGTCTCTCTTGGTTGTACTTTTTCACTCCTGGCACTGCTCTACTGAAACCATTGTTGTTGCTGGTTGGTTTTGTTTGTTGGTTGGTTGGTTTTGTGGGGGTTTTTTTGTTTTGTTTTGTTTTTGGTACCCGGGATCAAACTTGCGAAGCAGGTGGAGGAACCTCTGAGCTAAATCCCCGGCCCTGTTGCTGTTTTTTTAAAAGCTACCCTCATTGTCACCACCTCAGTGGTAAATGTAGGACCTGCCTCCCTGTCACAAAATCAGAGAATCCAGAGTGTGTCATCCCTGCCTCACCAATTTCTGTGTCCTCCAAGGCTTGGCTCAGGCCCCCAAAGCTGCAGCAAAGCTTCTCCTGACAGGATTTCCTTTCTCTGCTCCTTTCACCCCAGGCTTTCCCTACAGAAGTGCACAGAGTTTGAATAGAGAGATTCCTCCTGTCCTCCTGCTCCTGTCCTACATAGCGCTTAACCACCTGCAGTGGCAACTGCTTACTCCCCCAGGCCCCCTTTAGGGCCTTGGCTTCTCAAGGTCAGCAGTGACGTTCTTCACTGAACATGCTCAGCCTTCCCCAGTGCTCTCCCCACTGAGCTTAGTCCTTGTCTATGGAATGAATGAACAGGCAAAATGAAAGTCCACTTGAAAGCCAAAAAAGAAAAAAATAGCATAATAACAGCTACAGTGTATTTATTAAGCCCCTAGTATGTGTGTGTGTGCATA
>NW_022900916.1:27441987-27494760 GCF_012274545.1 Fukomys damarensis
TATAATTAGCTCTCCAAATTTTAAAATTGAGAATAAAAAAGCACATGGCATAAATTTACCATCTTAGCCATTTTTAAGTGTGCAGCCAACCAGTGTTAAATGTATTCACATTGACATCTCTTTTTCATCTTGCAAAACGGAACAGCATGGCATGTTTCAGAAGCATTGCCTCATTTAAATTTGGTTTAGAAACATTACCTCATTTAAATTTCATAGTACTAGGTAGAATAACTATTACTCCCATCTTGACAAATTAAGCAGCTAGCTCAAGGTCACACAGCTAATGATTGGTGAAGTTAGATTTGAAACTCATACATCTTAGCAGCTTTATGCTAAATAAAAATTCCCTAACATTGTAGATGGATAGAGATTGCAGATTTTTATTTCACCTTCCACCAGATTATTATCATTTAAAGGGAGTCTTCAAATTTTTTATTGGAAAATAATGTGAAAAAACATCTGTGCCATTTTATGAAGTTCATCGTGTGGGTCTAAGAAAAATTGATTTACTATACTTTGGCAGCCATAGATGATTCATAGAATTTTAGCTAAAGAAGGTCCCAAAAGGCATGGAACCCAGCTGTTAGGGGGTGTACCTAGACATCCCCCAAAGCCTCACGCAGTCATAGGTGGGCTTTTCGGAGTGTGTGATGCTGGGGTCAAGGGTGTGTGATTACTAAATTAGTCCACTGATTGGGTTGGCATAGTTCCGGGTAGGATTAAGGGTGCCCTACCCTGGATGTGAGTGCTACCTGCCTGAAGGGAAGGCAGCCTGGATAAGATGTAAAGGACTGAAAGAGGGTCGCTGCTTGTTGCTTGTTGCTTTCTTCTTCTGCCTGGCATGAACTGTCTTCTCTCCTGCAAGCCCCTCTGCCGCGTTGCTCTTCCCTGAAGCCAGCCAAGTGTGAAATGAAAGCTCTACAAACTGTGAGCTAGATAAACCTTTCCTCCTTTAACCTTGTATGTTAGATATTTTGTCTCATCCATGAGAAAAGTGACTAAGATACCAAATCTGTTATTTTGTAGATGCAGAACCTACCTTAAGGAGGCGGCAAGCTCAGAACGCAGAGCTTTCCATTTTGGCTTGAAGATTCATGATTGTTTTTCTTCCTGGTTCATATGTACGCTAGCTGCATCTTTAGTCAAAACTCTTTAGCCTTTTTTCATTGAGGGTCTCTGCTCCCAGGGCCAGCCAGGGTCCTGCTGCTCCCCAGCTCTCCAGCAAGATGCTCCCTTCTTTCCTGTCTCACATCATGCATTCTACAGCCCCTTCTTACAATAAATATTCAATGTCCTGTTTTCTCTTATAACAAAATTCAGAGTTAATCCACATAAACATATAATCAAAACAATGACAAAAAAATTTTTTTGATTAAGTGTATATATTATTTCAGCAAGTGTTCCAGCTTGGCAAAAACAAAAAAACAAAAAAAAAACCCAAAAAACAAAAACCAGGATGCCCAGCCTGCACCTGCAGCTCTGCCTGGAACCCCACAATGCAGCTCCACAGGGAACAAACGTGTTCATTGATGACTCCATCTTTGCAATCACCAAAAACACCCACCCATATTTCTAACACAGGCCATAGAGTTGTTACAGTGCCCTCTTCTTCTGCCCCAGACCCTCACTCCCTCAGAACAACAGCTTCTGTTTGCATCTACAGCACCAATATTTGAGTCCTCAGCTCATGACTGGCGACTGGAAGAAGGAAGGGACCAGAGACAGAAAGGCATTGTGCAGCAAATTAAACTGTACCACAACACCTCTTGCATCAATCAGCTTTCTGTCACTATAGTGAAATACCTGTGTCAGTTAACTTATAAAGGGAAAAGGTTTATTTTGACTCATGGTTTTGGAGGTTCTGGTCTATGATGAAGGTCCTAGGCTAGAAGGAGGAGGAGGCATTAATTGTATAATCATGTAAGGATATGCAATGAGACACAAGAGGCTGGTTTCCCAGTGCTGTGCTGTCCTGCACAGGGGGATGGCTTGGTCTGGAGCTTTCGTGTTGGGAATCATTTCACTTTAATGAAAGCTAAGTCTCATTCACAGGGCACCTGCTGTGTCAGCCACTCTGCCAACTCTACAGCCCATCTGCCTCCTTCAGTCCTGCAAAGCAGGTCATGCCCAGTTTATCTGTGGAAAAAATGGTCTGGGAGAAGACAGGAAGTCTGTCCAAGGTTGACAGTGGCCAAGTGGAGCTTTGAATGAAGATCTGACAAGCTCCGAAGCTCCTAACTTTTCTTTACCCCAAACCTCTTTCTCATACCAGGCCCCCTGTCAGCACTGATGACTGGTCTCCAGAAGCAAAAGGAGAGGTTTCTCATTCCACAGACTACGTGAAGTCAGCCTCAGCTAGTTCCCCCAGGCTCCCTTGGGCTTCTGGGTTGCTGAGCCACTCCTGCCTAAACCCACTGGGGCACCCCTAGTGACCTTGGTATGAAGCTCCTCCGGGCTTAGTGCAGCACACTGGGGACCGTCTCCCCGGGACCCACCCTGGGCTTATCAATCCACCCCTCCACACCAGTTAAACATGCTGTGCCGGCTCCTGGCCTATGTGAGCTCCTGTTCCGATAATGCCCTGCCCCACTTCTTCCCCTGGCTAATTCCTGTCTCCCAAGTTCATGTCCACACCCTCTACCCTCTGCAGCTCCTGTGAGCTCCCTCGCCATAGAGTCAGTCTCCAGGTGGAGAAAGAAAGGTGTTCCCAGCGTGTCTCCCTTGCTGCCCCAGAGTCAGGGGCGCTACCCGTGCCGAGGTTTCACACAATGCCTGGCACTTTTAACACCTGCAAATGGAACTAAATTGAACTTTGCCATCATAGGAGAAGGTAGACGAAGAAAAAGCCCTTCTGTTTTCAGAATTTTGTTATAATTTTGTTACAATTTTGACAGCAGCCCTCAGATGTAAGCCAGTTTCGTTGGTAAACACTAGCACTCTAAAATTCTCAGTGGTCATCTTTACATTGTCCGCTTGCTAAGTGTGTGTAATTTAAGCAGTTCCCCCTTCCAAGCAATAGGAATATCCCTATTGAAATAAATTTCACCACTTTTTTTAAAAGGAGAAAATACTGTCTTTGGAATACTGTACTCTCACCTGTAGTCTTCATTCTTATTTCATTGACTGGTTTTATACATCATTTACTTAAAGAAGTGGGCCTGAAGAAAAATAAAGAATGGCTCAATTATTGCATATGATAATTAATCTCTGAAATTAAACTGTCTTCAGCCCAACTGATTTACAAAGAATGTGTTCATTGGGAAAAGAAACTGCTTAATAATCTGCTTTCTGAAAAACAAAAGAAATTAAAAGCCAATAATTTTTAGAAGGTGAAAGGCTTCTTTTCAAAATAATACATAGTTGCAGTTTTTAAACCTCATACTAGGATAAATGTACGAATTTTTTTGACATTGTATCAGTAAGCCATTAGAAAACGGCCTTAAAGGAAGGAATTTTAGCTTCTGGGTCGCCCATTCCCTTTCCATATAACCTGGCCCCGAAAGTCCAGGGCCCATAAATCAATCAAGATACGCTAAGGACTAGGGCTACACACCATTACCGTCTTTGACAGTTCCACAGAAGCAGCACCAGAGGGCACTGCAGGACCACGTTTTGTGATTTTTAGGCGCCATTTTGGGCAGTAATTTCTTGGGGGGGTGGGGCAGACTGTTAACATTCTGAGCTCCAGACGTCATTTTATTTATTGCTTCCAATATCTTATCGCCACGAAGCTTAACTAGTCAGGCATGGAAGGTTATTTTAAAGGACAATGAGCTACAAAGAGACACAATTAGGCTTCTTCATTTACTCTCCCATGGAAAGTGGGCAGGGGTTGTGTGTGTGTGTGTGTGTGTGTGTGTGTGTGTGTGCGTGTGTGTGTAAATGGGTGTGCGCGTGCGTGTGCACGTTCGTGCCCGCGATTTATTGTTAGCAAACATTCATAATTTAAGAGAACATTTAGGGAATCCTTAAATTCAGCAGGACCCCCAAAATATTAATGTTTCAGGCAAACCAATTATTTCCATTGTTATTACTTGTGTAAAAGTGTTTAATCCAATCAGCAAATATTTGTTGAAGCCCATTATGCACCAGCTTCTAAGTCACATCCACCCCCACGGTCTTACCCATGGAGGAAGTCATTTCTCTTTTCCTCTCTTTCACTAGAATCTGCAGTGAAAACTGATACTTCTTTTTAAAAATCATTTCTTTTTTCACTGCTCTCAGAAAGAATACATTTTTCAAAAGAATTTAGTATACTGGCTGCTTTCCAAATTTCAGACTGAGCAAGGAAACTCTGACTGGAACTTCATGCTATAGGGACTTTATTTTATTAATCAAACAAATGGATGAATGTGGTCATAGAGACATGTTTTCTGTTCGTTCTGTTTTCCTTTCAAAGTCTTATGTGCATTGAAATGAATACCTTGAATTTAGCAAGAGACCAGGGAATGTGCCATTACTTTTGGAGTCTTAAAGAACATGTTCCTTGGGCAGCACTAGCAACCCAAAGTCATCAAAATGGGACACAGGAAGTCTGTTCCTCCTTGCTCCTCTTATTGAGACCCACTGGTTGCTACAAACAAGTATTTGGTGACATAAATATTTTATATCCATTTCTCATTTAATCATTGCAGTGACTGCACAAAATATTCTCCACTCTCCGACAAAAAACTGAGGCTCAAAGAATTTAATTCTTTGCCACAGTCACACAGTGGTATTCACACCCAAGTCCACCCATCTCCAAAGACCCTATGCCTTCTGCTAGTCAATGCTAGTCTTCCAAACAAAGAACCCAGACTGAAATGAACAGCTGTCACCTGGTTTTAGAGCTCACCTTAGACAGGTGTGACAGACCCAGCCATGCCTTTGTCTAAACCTGTCCTTTCTATTTCCTGTGCCCACAGCTGGACTACATTTTCCCAGGCTCCCTTGCAGTGAGACTTGGCCCATTGAATGGAAGCAGAAATGAGCCTCCCATTTCCCAGTCTGCTCATCTCCCGCACCACCCTTCACCCTCTCTCTTCACTTGCCTCAGCCAGATGTACATATGCAGCAGGGAACTCTGAGGCCCTCAGGGACAGTGGAGCCATGGAACTAAAGATGCTTGGGTCCCTGAATCCTGCATGGAAAGTGCCCAGCAAACACTGCCGCTTCCATGAGCAAGATGTACCTTCCATTGTGTTAAGCCGTTGTGACTTGGGATCGTCTGCTAAACAGTCACTCTTCTTCAATAAATAAAGCACAAGGAAAGATCATGGTTTTCATTGTTTGCCCACCCAAGGTCCCTAGGTCTTGCCTAGTTCTGTGACAGTGAACTTGTCACAATTTTCCTGGGTATCAGGAAAAAAAAAATTGAGCCAGTCACCTCTAAGGACTTTCCCTGATCTGGGGGGATCACATAATCCTGTGGGGTGGCCCTCTTATCCACTGAACCCTTGCCCTTCCATTTTATATAGGAGCAAAGTTCCTGAACCAGGAGGGACTTAACCCAAACTCTTACCTGCCCAAGAGTTCTCCTTTTCACTTAACACTTTTCTTCCATCGCACTGGGCAGCTATAAGCAGACACACTCTCAGCTCTAGCAGCAATGTGAGTGTGCATATGGGATGGATGGGTGGCTCTGTGGGGCTCTACCCTTGCTTGTCATAACCTTCCTGCCCTACTCCTTCCCCTGCTCAGTGGTCAGTGTAGGAATATAGTACGCATCTTGCACCATGAGGGAACATATAGTGGGCATCAGACGTATACAGAGAAGGAACTGGGCTCCTTGAAAGCACTGATTCCTCAAATGATGTCACTTTGATATCTAGAAAACTGTGTACTTATTTTAAGTTTACCTCCTATGGTTATATGATATCATTTTCTGTTGCTGAATATGTTTTAAATGAAGATAATGCTAATATAGAGAAAGGCAGAAATAAGAATTTTAGCAACACGGACTTCTGGACAAATCTGGAAATGAGTGTGCTGTTTGCAGCATTTTTGGTTCCAGCCGGGCCCACTACATGGAATTCGCCCTCTTCTGGCCTGAGATGGCACTTCCAGAAAAGGGATGAAAACGCTGAGGACTCACAAATGTCATTGCCGCCACAGCTTTTGCCTGACTTACTGGAAGTGGGGACCTCGGCATTTCTCTGCCTCTGGTACTCACAGTGCTCATAACACAGATTTGTAAATTAAATGATTGGGGATTTTTGAAAACCAGTAAGGGCTGCTGCCTGCATTTTTTTGGAATTGTAGGGAGTTGCACATACAGATATAAAACCCAGGATTCAGTTGCATATGGTGGCAGCATTTAACTGTCCCAGTGCATGCAAAAAGAGAAAGATAGCTGTTGGGAGAATAGGGACGTAGTATATGTTCTTGATATTAAATTTGATTAAATATTAGACTGGACAGTGTTTTGGGATGGTCACTGTTTCTCCTCCTTCTTTCCTTCTTCTGTAACAGATTCTGCCCTTTCTGATCTCAGGAGGATAGTTTGGGAGTTCGTAGGGTGATCCCTGACCTAGTCTTGGCCATTCAGAATCTCTCCTCCTTCTTCGGTATCATTGGCCAATGATTTTACACCCCTGGAGTTTTCTGCTGAACTTTGCCCCCTCTCTAAGATGTATTTCCATCATCTTTGGACTGAAGAATCCTAGCCACTAAAGCTATTGACAGGGCCCAGCGTGTATATCATTCTAATGGACTGGCACCTGGTTCAGCTCACATTATAAATTGCTACCATTTCCAAGGGCAAAATCCAAGGTTAATGATGAAACAAATTAATGCATAGTTAAAATATTAAAGTGTTCTACCACTACTACAAGATGAAATAAGGTTAATTAAAGTAATTTTCAAAATATTAACAGGACTATAGTTCCAGCAAGTGTGGGAATATTGTCAGCACATTTGTATCGTTAAAGGGTTTTAAACAATTTATTGAGCCATAGAGAGAGCAGTTGTATTTGTGAAGGTCAAAAAAAGGGGTGAACTATTTAGCTTTATTCTCATAAGCTTGCTTTGTTTTCTACATACTGTGGCATTATTATGTGTAAGATTTAAACTGCTGTATTATTTGTAGGTTTCTATTTATGAATGAGGTTATCTTGCTTATAGGAAAAATAATTGATTAAGTTTAACCATTCACAAATGGACAGTTATTTATAGGTACTTAAACATGCAGATCTATCAGAGCACGGTAATTTGTCATTTTTAGTGCTTATTCAACTGCCTATAAGAGCACAATTGTGTACCAAATGACCATGTTTCTATGGTGCTGCTACTTTGATTGATAATGAGAAGATATAGGTACAATGTTTAATTTTTAAAATGTAAGATTATTCTGGAGTAAATTAACCTAATCTCACAGCACAAGTAAATTAATATCAGTTCATTACCTAATTGCAAAATTAATATTTACCCAAGGAAACTAAATCTACTTCTGATACATATTCAATTTTTATAATGTTACATTGACAGTTGTTCTGGATTATGTGTCACCTCTTTCAATTGTAAATGTTAGGAGTGAGAACACAAACACTCCAATGGTGGTATAGAGGTTGCTTTTAGAATCGATCAAGTATTATAGTCCCAACACCACTGAAATACCACTGGATATTTTGCATGGCAAGCTTGCTATAAAGTCATGCACTGAGAATTTCTCAAGGCTTCCGTTCCCCTGGCATACGTGGATTTTTTTTCCAAAGCAGCCCAGCAGTTCTCAGTTGGAGAAGTCAAGTTTTCCAGCTGTCCTTCTCCAGTCTGCCCTGGGCGTCAAACAGACCTGGCACTGTCTTGGGCAGCAGAACCCTGTAGGCTGGTGCCCACCTTCCAAGATGAGGGTAGACATGGTTCCCTCCTTCTGGAGGAGAAGCCCTGAATTCCCAAAGTGTCTCCCTGACCTTAAAGCATTCCAAGTTGGGAAATGTATGTTGCAACCTTGAGAAAGGCAAAGTAAATACTTAGCACGCCAGCTATGTGTTTTCCTGTTGATGAATTCTCCAAATCCAGACTGGCAGGCCTCCAAGGACTGAAGTCTCCTCCAAAAGCCAAGTGTGAACGCTGCATTCTGTGCCTGCTTTTGCTACCATGTCTTTTTTTCTTCCACCTACAAAGTTCCAACATTTCTCTGGGCCTTGCTTGCTCTGTGTGTACCTCTGTGATGACTTTGTTCCTCTTTACAGCACAGAACAAACCACGGCCCAAAACAGCCGAGGGAGAGACCAGTGTACAGTATGGAAACTTTCAACTTGTAATGGGACTATCTATAGCCTTGCTCCATCGATCCAGTAAAACTGGCTTAGATCTTGAAGTGAATCGACTTTTCCAGTCTTTTCCAGCTGTAAGTATTTGCCATATGCTCTATTGCAATTGTGCTTTTCATCTTCAAATCATAAATCCTTAAACTTCCTCTTGGAAATGTAACAAAGTCACACTACACTTATTTATTATTAGTGTTTCCTGAACATAAACTTTACAGATTACAGGCCAGTTAGGTAAAAAAAAAAGGGCATTTTAAATCCCTAATCTCTCATTTTTAGTGTTTACTCTTACAGACTGATTTTACCATTTAAAAAATTTAAAATATAATCTTTATTCTGATTATACAATTACTATTTCCTATTTACAGGAAACATGAGAAATGTATATAAAATTTTAAAGATTTGTTTATAATCTCTTCATCACAATTAAGCATTACTAACCTTTGGTGTATTTCTTTTTTTCTCTGTTAATTGTATTCTCTGGATGCAGATTCTTTTTCATTCTATGTTATATTACAAATTTTTTCTCAGTATTTCCTTATCATGAATAAAGAATCCTCAAAACAGATTTTTTAAATGACTCTGATGATATTCCATCATTGGGCTATACCATTGTTCATAACTAATCTCCCATTGTTAGATATTAAATAGTAGTCAGGTAAACATGTTTCTACGTAAACCCTTGGCCATATATCTCACTAATTCCTCAGGATAGATTCTTAGAAGTAGAATTACTGGGTCAAAGTGTAGGGAGAGTATTGAGGTTCTTACTGCGTTTTGCCAAATTGCCTTTTCCAAATGATGCTTATTAACTTTTGTTTCCACCACCGTGAGGGAGGTGCCCTGGCATCATCCACTTGGAGGATTACTGGTTTTTGTCTTGGCCCACCCAATAGACTCATCTGCTAATGAAACAAGTGGTAGGGCCCAGGCTTGGAAGGGCTGCAGACTGGGAGTCAGGAGACCTGGTCTTGAATTCAGTCTCTTATTATGCAGTTCTGTGACTTTACAGAAAACCCTTAGCAGCAAGAACACAACTGAGAACAATATTGATTTCTCAAATGGGACAGAGAATATAAAAAAAGCTTTGTAAGTGTAAAATGGGCCTGCTTTATTACTGAAAGGTGCCTGACCATTGCTACAGGTGTGCAAGAAATATTAGTAACTCACTACTGCATACAAATTATAAGCAAAAAGAAAATTTTATGAAAATACTGATTTGAAGTTTCCTCTTAAAAACTAAGAGTAACTTTCTTGTCAGCCTATTTCCTTACATCTCTGAGTTCACAGAAATAAATTATGCAGCATTTGCCTATTTTTTATTACACAGGTAAGCCTGCCTAAGTTTCATGTGTGAAATAAAATCGGATGTTTTTTTGGACTGCGCAGACTACACCACACATCAAAACTTGTATTGAGGATGTATTTTGGTGTAATTGGCATTTAGATGAGGGGAACAAAAACTCAAAAGTACTACTCCAAATAATGACTGTCACAACTCAACACAGAGACTATCCTCCAATCAGATCACTCCATTCCTGCCATTCCACCACGTGATTATCATCCTCTTTCCTGCCTCACTTTCTCCATCGGTAGCTATATTTCTTCAAAAGTTTGCCCAAAACCTGCTCTCTCCTGAAATCTTTCCCAATTACCCAGAGTGAAAACTCTACCTTCAAAGCCCTCTTACCTATTATTTTCAAGGCCTGGCTTCAAATTACCATGGCTCTGGAAGGTCCTCACTTCATTCCTGGGGTGCAGTCCTTTCTTCCCCATCCAAGCTGTGAAATTCTGAGGAGACTCTTCCTTTGCCTTGGAATCTCTGTGCATACTCTTTGTCATAAACTAACTCGCTCCTGTGCTTGATAAAGAAAGTCTTGCCAAGGGCCAAAGAGTTGTTTTCCCAGTAACTCTCTCTGGGGAAATTTTCTCTGACTTTGTCCCTTTTGGCAGGAGGGGGATGGAGGGCAGGTTACTGCCTCTGGCCACATTTCTTCTGGGGACTATCTTTCCCTTATTAATTGTGCTGTCAAGATTAAGAATAGCTCACAAGCCAGCGGCAAAGGCTAATGTGGACGGTTTTGTTCTTTCCTCCTTTTTTTTTTTTTCACTCCACTCCTTGCTCTCCACCCTCCTTGCTAAGTATATATCTCCCTTCAGAGGTCACTGTTGTTCTGTGTTTTTTTTGTTGTTGTTTTGAAACAAAACTAAGTAAGGTAAAATCTTTATGATTCCCCCTAAAAATGTTAACATGAAGGCAGTAATGTCATTTTCACATTTTGGAGAGGGGAAACTTCATTGTGTATTAGTGACAATTCTAGTGCATTCCAATTTCCAAAAACTTAGGAAATGTGTGACTGCAAGAAATACAAACCCACCCAAATTAGGCAAGTTGAAGGAGAGAACAGAGATTAAGGAAGCTACCTCTGCCTTTCCCATATGAGAGGAATGAGATCTTTTGTAAGTTATGAAAGCGTACTCTGGTTTCAAAGACGCTGAGACGAACTGTTCAAAGCTAAGGAATTGGGACAAGATAAGATTAATTCTTGCTGTCAGGCAACCGCTAGGGTTCAAAGAACCTTTCTAGTCATTGAGAGCTGTAGGACAAGGTAGGTGATGCTTGATCTCAACTTTCATGGAATACAAAAATTGTAACATGGAAGGCTACAATTGGGGCATCAAGCCCCGGGCAGTGACCCAAAATGACTTTCCTCAGACTTTACAACACAGTTACAAAAACAGCATTTGGCGACTGTCCTGAGAAGAGGTTCTGAGAAAGAGCTCAGCAATCAAGCCAAATAGACTGTCCCTCCAGAATTAGGTCAAAGTTGCCAGGAGTAGCTGAGGACTTATGGCTAAAGTCAGAGCACTGGCCAATCAACTAAAAAGCAAATTCATTTTTGGCCTCCTTCAGGAACCACCCCTTGGGATTCATCTGCCCAGATGGCAATGTTTTCTTAAGAACACATATCAGAGGGAAACGTTTAAATCTGGCTTCTGCCCACTACCATCAGAAATCAGTCCAAAATCCAGAACTTTCAACTACAACTACTCCCTCCCTTCCCTGCTATTTCACGTTGCACTTCCATCTTACCTTCCTTTTGATTTTAGAACCATCTCATGGTTACCAGGGGAAAAATACTGCAAGGCTCTGAGCAGTTTCCAACAGCAAGCTTTCTGCATTTCGAGGGTTGGTGGTTTTACCGGCTCCCACCTCAGTCACGCCAACTCCGTCCCACCCAACTTCCCATCCTCCAGTCCTCTTGGCCCCCATAGACACAAGATGAAGCTGATCCCATCACTTACATTGTTAGCAGCAAACAAAAGATGAGGTAATAGTTCTGAGATTAAGTTCCAATGATGAGCCAGATATTACTTCTGACTTAAATCCTTTGCAACCGGCCAAGACCAGGGTTTGAACTAACAAGATATACCCTCTTTCAGTGATAAACTCTGCCTTTGAGTGCCAGAGCTGTTGACTCTGAGGATGTAAAAGGGAAAGACAGTGGTTCCTTTGACAACCAGACATACTTTTAAAAACTAGAATTAGAAGAGATGGATCACATGAAAGGGCTTTGAAAATAATAAAGGGTCAAGAAAATGCAAGATTATAAAAGAAATATTAGAAGGGATAAACATATCACCTATTCCATGAAAAAACTGAATAAAAACTATCATTAATATTTTAAATGCAAAGTCCAGAAGAGAAAACCAAAATCAGCCTATGGAAGAGTCAAACGTGCTCTCTAAATGAGCCAGGTGCCTACCAACATCTTCAGTCCCTGTTGGTTAGGGTGGGGCTGTGGACCACCTCTGGCCTCAAGACTGTGACTGGAAGGGTTGATGAACTGTATAGCACTAAAAATACCCCTTCTCGTTTTGAATAAATATATCCCATCGCTGTGACCACTTTCTGCAGCACTTCTGGAAGTCTTCTTTCATGGGTGTTGTTACAAGGTGCGATTAAAAACATGTTGCTGGCAAGTGCCATCTAACAGAAAGACAGGCTAGCAAAAACATTATGATGTTGCGGGTCCTGGCTGCACACACGCCTGTAATCCTTGCACTAGGGAGGCTGAGGCAGGAGGATCTCTGAGAGTTCAAAACCAGCCGGGGCTACGTAGTGAGTTCCAGGTCAGTCTCAACCACACAGTGAGACCCTGTCTCAAAAAACCAAAAAAGAAAATAAAAACATTATGATGTGCTCTTACCCACCTTATTCACCATATCTGGCACTATGTAACTTCTGGCTTTTCCCCAAAGTCAAAATGACCATGAAAGGCACATGTTTTAAATTGACTGAGGACATTGAAGCAGTCGCAACAACTCAGCTGAACACATGAAAGAGAATTCTCAGAACTGCTTCAGAAAGCAAGAATGATGGGGTAAGCGTGCTTGAAGCAAGGAGGAACATTGTGAGGGGGATTAATGGCCATGTGCCTTTGATTATAATGTTTTAAATTTAATCATTCACCATATTTTTACATACATTGACTGTTTTCCTTTATTTCCTTCAAGAACTTAGTGCTTTTCAGATTTCCTCATGATTAAACAGTGATTTAGGGGGAAGCTGGGGATTTAGCTTAGTGATTCTGCTGCCGGCTTCACAAGTGCAAGGACCTGAGTTCAACCCCCCATACAAAAAAAAAAGTGACTTTTTTTTTGGTAAATAGGTAGTTGTCAGTCCGTTGTCTGTTGCTAATAGCACAGTACCACAAGCTGGATAAGTTATAAAGAAAAGAGTTTTATTTGGACTCATCATTGTGGTTCAAGGTCCAGGAGTCACATCTGTGATGGCCTTTTTGCTGGCCGAGTCCCTAGATAGTGCTGGGCATCAGGTACCAGAGAGTGTGGGAGACCTAGAGAAGCTGGCTTTGTAGCTGACCCTCTCTCAAGATAACCCACAAATTTACAAATCACATGAATGGATTAATCTACTCATGAGGATCGAACCCTAATCACCTCTTAAAGCTACCATGCAGCTCTACCTTTTAATAGCTCATAATGGGGATTAAATTTCAGCATAATTTTCCTTTCAGAGGGGAGAAAATATATTTGAGCCATAGCAGTCGTTCATGTACAATGGCTGTGCCATCAACAATCTAGGTATTAAAGAAAAAAAAGAGCCAGTCCCACATCAGACAACACTTTATGCAGTGAATAAAATTTGAACTTAATGGTTCAGTAGATTAAAACCACTGACTTTGGCATCAAAGGTGTCATTCTGATCCAGTCATTTGTTCTAAAGCCTAAGTAATTTCATCTCTTTTCTCTGCTTCGGTTTTAAGATATATGGAAGGACTTGCCTCAGAGGGTTTTCGTGACAAATAAAAATAACCATGAAGCACTTTTCTGGCACAAAGTGCTGCATAAATGCTTAATGATTTCCTTTAGTGCTATCATGGACAGGGACTCTGCAGTTTTAAGTGAAATATTTTCATTTGAGTTATAACATATAATACTCTTGATGTCAAGTCTTGATGGATGGCTGAAATAAGGATCCTTTGTTTTTTCTAGAGCTCAGATAGTTTAATCATTTCTCATTCATTTCCAAAAATTACATCTAATTAAAAACATGCAGGACTTGGATATCACAGAAGAAGCTAATGATGGCATATATAAAGAAAGGGGACTTCTTTATATGGATGTCAGATGCCGTGAGTGATATAGGCATAAGGCCATGAGCATTGAATTCTCTAAAAGTTACTTTAATTTAGAAAATCTATTATACTGAGGCCAGATCAAAGTCTCAAGGTACAGGCATTTATTTTCTTACAAAGGTGGGTATTTGTTTTTTCTTTTTGATACTGGGGGTTGAACCCAGGACCCTGACACTGAGCTACATCCCCAGCCCTTCTATAATTTTTTAAATTTAGAGACAGGTTCTCACTGACTGGCTAAGTTTCCCAGGCTGGCCTTGAACTTATAATCCTCCTACTTTGGCCTCTTGAGCAGCCAAAGTGCCTGATTTTTTTTTTTTTTTAAGTGATGCTTGTGGTGGTACTGAGAATCAAACCCAGGGCCTTCACACTAAGTTACATACCCAGCCATTTTTTGTTTTTTATTTTGACTTGTGTTTTTGCTAAGTCATTATGTAGGCTCAGACTTGCAATCCTCCTGCCTCAGTCTCCCAGAGTGCCGGGACTACAAGTGTTTGCCACCACGCTTGGCTAGGAGGTGGGCATTTTGTTCACTACAGGAGGAATGAGAGCATTTGGTGAAATATATCTATCTACTATGAAGAGGCCTATTTTCCTGTGCATAAGAAAGGTAAAGAGCAGGCACAATGGTTTAGGGTTGATAGTCTTCAACATTTTTGCTCTTATAAAAAGGTAGTTATGGAATCCGTTTATTATTTTCTATGAGTGTCCTACAATAAATGAACTTGAGAAGCCCTACCCTAGTGGTCAGTTTGCAAACCTCTGGACACATTTGCCACAGATGTCCACCTCTGAGCTACTCCAATTTTCAAAGGCCACACGTGGCCTTTTCCCTTCCACTCATCTTCTCATAACAGCTACAGAATTCTTCCTTTGTGCCACTCTTTGTACAATGCAATTAACATGATCTCCTGTGATCCACACAGTAGTGTAGTTGGAATTATCTATTTCCCTTTCAGATGAAGAAAGGAGACTCAGTGGAGTTTAACACTTTATCCTCAGTCCCGCAGCAGGGAAGAAGCAGCTCCTGCCTTCAGACCGAGTCTGGCAGCCCCTCCCAGGGTTAGGGAGCCCTACACCCATGGGCCTTTTTACACGAATGAGGAAGGAGGAAGGAAGGGAACAAAGACTGCTGTCACTTCTTTTTCCTAGAGGAAGGTTTAGAGCAGAAAAATAACCCTGTAGGTTTTCACACTTTTTAGAAAAGAAAACAGATTGCTCAGACAAGGGAAAAAGCTTTTTCACAAGGTCACATGTACAGCACCAGAGAGGCATCCCTGATTTCTAACTCCCAGATGCGGTGTTTCCACCATAGAACCTCCCACCCCAATCTCTAAAATGACACGCAAGTTGAATAGAGTGGTGCACACCTGTCCTTCCAGCACTCTGGGGGCTGCAGCACGAGGGTCCAAGTTCAACCCCAGCCTGGGAGACTTGAATGACTTCGGAAGACCCTATCTCAAAATAAAAAATAATACAGGATGGGGATGGAGCTGAAGAGTGAATAGTGAAGGTCTTGGATTCAATCCCTAGTACTGCCAGAAAAAAGAGACCCCAACTCAAAACAAACAAAAAATCACCCACTTCACATTAGACAATTTACCTCTCAGTGATAATAAAAATATGTAAAAACTGTTTCAGTGATTTGAGGAGCAGTGTGTTAGAGGGTAAAGTCAGTCCTTAAACGTGTCCACTTCATATTCAACAACATTTTAGAGCATCTTCTTATGTAGCGCTGTGTCTGAGGTCCGTATATGGTGCTGAGCTGGTCCCTGCCAACACTGAGCAAGCCTAATGAATCTAATAATCCCCTGGATTTGACTGCTTTGTCATACACTATGGACAAGAGAAAAAAGGATGAAGGCGATCCAAAGCATTGATTCTTTTAATAGTATCCTTTCCATATTCAAACCCTTCTCTTTTTTTTTGCAACACCTGGAACACTTAGTTACGGTGAAGGAAGGCATTTTATTAATTCATCAAGTCCTTGCTGCACAACACAACAAACTTTATGGGAAGATGGGATGCATTGCTAAACAAAGCAGACAAAAGTACCTACTCTCATGGATATAGCATTGTAAGAGAGATAGAGCCAATAAACACTAACCATAGTGAATAAATTATATATCATTTTAGAAGGTGATGTGGGTGAGAGAAAAACAAAATAGCAAAAGGCAAGGAAGATTTGGAGTTCAGAGGGGAAGGGGGCAGACGGTCTCTCCCACAGGATGGTAGTGCAGGCCTCACTGAGAATATTTGCACACACACGTGAGGCACTTCGCCTGGGGATGTCTATGAAAAGAACATTCTAGCAAAGCAGACAGTCCATCCAAGGCAGGAAGCAAGGAGCAGTAAGAAGGCCAGTGTCTCTGAAGCAGAGGGAACAAGAGGGAAAATATAAGTCAGAGGGAGCAGGGGTGAAGGGGTACATATATGTACAGACTTTAGTCCCCTATAAGGACTCTAGCTTTGCTCTAAGAAAAATAGAAAGCCCCTAGACAGCTATAGGCAGAGGAAAGATGTGACAGGACATGGGTTTTAAAAGGATCACTATGGCCTCTATATAAAAAACCTACTTCAGGGACCTAGAGATCAATTAAGAGATACTGAAGTATAGTAGCCCAGACCCAGGTTGCAGCAGAGGAGGTGGGAGAAATAGTTAAATTCTGAATAACACAGATTCTCCTGACAGATTAGATAGGGGGGTGTTAATGAGCAAAAGAGAAAGTCCAGGGTGACACCAAGGCTTTTAGCCAGAGCAGCTACAAGCCTGGAGTTGCCACTTTCTGAAGTTGGGAGAAAGCAGGTGCCACTGATGTGATGTGTGAACCCAGGAGTTCAGGTGTGGCCAGGTGTGATCTGAGATTCTTGGCAGCCATCCAGGTAGAGGGCTGAGCAGGCACTGAAAACATGGGCCTAGAGTTTTCTATGAAGTTCCGAGATGTGAATTTAGAAGGTCTGCTTCTCTGGAAGCCGTGAGACTGGATGAGCCTACTCCTGAGCTCTGCTAGCTGGCAAAAGTTGGTGGACACAACCACTTACCCAGGGAATCTCATCTTCCCAAAAATGTGAAGAGGGAGAAAAAACGACTGTGAGCAAAAGGATTGTTTGATAATTATTTTTTAAGAAGCCCTTGAATTTTCTTTTTAAATCAGGGAAGTAAATTCCATTTTATTTTTCTTTATTATGGTAACTGCTTTTGGCCATGAGCCACAGAAAACTCAAAAATATTTAGGAAAACAGCTGTCTTGGAATTTTTTGTGTGCATGAACATATGCACACAGAATCAGAAAGTGCTACAGAGTTCAGAGAACACACCCTTCTGTACTGCCTCTGGGTGACTAGGTTTTCTGTCCACAAGGCTGGTCTAGTGGTTGATAGCCCTAGACCTGAGGAGAAAGTGACACAGGGCTCCTCAAAGAGAGGGACTTCTAAAGTATCCTCTGTAACCCCGATTGCTAGCAGATCTTTTTGTTAGAATATCTACCCTTTGGGGATATACCATCTTTATCATCATCCCACTATTTCAGTCTCAAGATGGTACATGTGTTTGGTTTGTATGGTCACCAGAGCTCACCCAGTCCTCCTGCCTGCACCCTTGGGAATGGAAAGCCCTTAAACTCTAGCCACATCCACATGAGAACTCTCCCCCACCCCGACTAGGCAGCTGCTGCCTGTTTCCAGGAAGACTCTTGCTCAATAGAAGAACCCCTTCGCCTCTGCCCTATCATAACGAACTGGAAGTTTTTGGCAAGGAATCCAGCAATACTCAGCCCTTCTAGCAAACACATGCTCTTGGGAATTCACTTGTTCCTGCTGTAGGCTGGAAGCCATGGTATGCATTTACTCCTTCTCCAGGGTAGCAAGCCCCGAAATCTGAAGGATTCCACATTGCATGCAACGCAGTTGGGTCCCTGCACTCATCAGCTTTGCACCCTTCCCAGATGAGTGTTGTTATTTCCACCCTTCCTGGAGCTGCAATTGCTATATATAACAAGGATCTTAATCCCCCCTCTTTCTCTCTCTCTCTCTCCTCTCTCTCTCTCTCTCTCTCTCTCTCATTCTTTCTCTTCCTCTCTCCTCACAAAAGGCAGGTATGAATGTCCCATCACACAGACGTTGTGTCATGGTGAGCCAATCTCTTCTTGCTCCCTGACTTCCAATTCCCTTGTAAGTATAGCTTGGAAGTTCATGTGCCTATGCCCCGCAAGTCAGCCCCAGTCCTGTCTTTCTAAGCAGCCTCCAAGAAATTTTTCTGGTTCTGGCATCAGAGCAGTTGCTATAATTGCTCATAAAGCCATCCATGGGACTGTGTGGCGGGCGCCTTTACTAAGCTCTGTACTTAATTCTTGGAAAGCCATAGAAGGGGCTTGTTCATAGCACTGTTAAATCAGAAGCAGGCTTCCCGGTGGCCAGCTCAGATAGAGCCCTGATAGTTAAACCAGTTAATGGACCAGGCTAAAGAACTCTCCTAACAGTCACTCATTCCTCCAGCAGGAGAATCTAGGTATCCCTGCAAAACATAAGCAGCATTCAGGCCCATACACAACTTCAGAGACCACTGCTCCTCAGACACCCAGAGGTCTTGGAATATGAAATTTAACAATTGGCCAAGCATAGGTTTGCTTCCCAAGATTTTCTTTAACCGTTGTCTTATTGTTTTATTTTTTTTTTTTTGCTTGCTCGTGATCACTGAGATTGTTCTCAAGAAAACATTTCAGAAAAACATTGCTGCCAGGTGTGGTGGTGCACGCCTGTAATCCCAGCTCTCAGGGGGCTGAGGCAGGAGGATCATTGTGAGTTCAAGACCAGCCTGGGTTACATAGTGAGATCCAGGTCAGTCTGAACTACATAGTGAGACCCTGTCTCAAAAAACAAAACAACAAAAACAAAAAAACAAAAAAAGACATTACTGACATATACCACATAGTTAAAGGCAGATTAGTCAAGTTGTCGCTGGGCGCTGGTGTATATGCATAAACTCAACTTGGATAATAACAATAATAGTAGTAAAAGCTACAAGTTATTGAGTGATTGCTGTGTATCATCAGGGTTTGATCTTTTTACACACATTACCCCAACAGCTCAGTACTGAGATCAAGTTCCTGTCTCTACTGTACAGATTGAAGCCCACCATTATACCTTCATGCACCATTGATGGCTTTATAATAGTGCAGTGGGCTAAGTCTATCTTTCTTTATCCCTAAATAAAACTGCTTCTGTAAAGGCACGATGACTTGTGTACATTGAAGATTAAACAAATACGTTTATTGATTCAGTGAAATTCACACTTACTCACTAGTTTTACAAGGGAACTTTCCACTTTCCCACAGCAGCAATTCTTAACTGAGGTAATTTTGCCTCCTCCCTGGGTGAGGGCATTTGACAATCTCTGAACGTATTTTAATTAGCACAATTTGAGAAGGAGTGTTTTCTACTGGCATCTAACAGGTAGAGGTATTCTATAATGCACAGGACAATACTTCACCATCACTCCCCCCAAAATTATCCAGCTCAAATGTCAGTAGGTGTAAGGTCAAGAAATTCTGATTTATGTATAGCCAAGGTCAATCAATAGATCATATTTTGTTCATGGATACTCAAGTTATAAAATATCATGCTCATAAAAGAAAATAGTTACATCCCATAGGATGTGATAATAGATTGCATACTACAACTAGCCAAAGATGTACTCTTTACATTTTTTTTCCTTTGGCATTAAGTTTATAAATATTTGGGATTCTCTTGAGGAATTTTAAAAATTAAATAATTGAATTTATTGGTAAATTTTAGGGATACAGTACAGTTGCATTCATTGTTGGGATCTCGTACCTCTACATGACAGGACTTGGTTCTCATTTTTTCCCCTTGTCCCTACCCTTTACATTTTAAAATGTATATTTTAGCATTAAAGAAATACAATATGTTAAAAACACAGCACTATAAAGTCAGAACAGGAGCATTTGAGAAACAAAGTCCTTATTTAAAAATAGTCATCCAAATAAGAAATTCAATAGCTGATTGAAACAGGAGGCGAGATAGCCTTGAAGATAAACTTAGTGAATTGGGAGAAAAACCTGAGAAAATTATCCTGAATACAGACAAGAAAATACAAAACAAAAATTAAAGAACCCAAATGATAGATTAAATAGCTCTATTTAATCATTATTCAAACACAAAGATTTTCAGACTGGCTTTAAGACAAATACTCAGCCATGTGTTATTTATGAGATCTCCTGAGTAGGGGGTGGGGAATAGAAAAAGAAAGTCTGTGCAAATGGTAACCAATAAAAAGACAGTGTGGCAATATGAATATTACCAATGTGTAACTAAAGATTACAATGGATAAGAATGGAAAGAGGCATTACTGAAAGGAGCACCCCTTCAACAAACATACCTACTAGCTAGGTGCGGTGGTATACACCTTTATGCCCAGCTATGGAAAGCTGAGGCAGGAAGACTGAAAGTATGAGGCCAGTCTTGGAAACTTGAGACACGCTATCTCAAAATAAAAGGGAGGCTGGGAATACAGCTGAGTGATAGTGCACCCCTGAGTTCATGCCTCTGTATGGGAAAAGAAAGCTGCTAAATACTGTATTTCAAGTAAATGTACTTGAAATATATAAAATGAAAATAGAGTTACCAGGAGAAGTTAATAACCTATAGCAACATGAGGAGACGCTAATACACTTCTCCTAAAAACAGAGAGCTCCAAGCAGGCAGAAACCGTGTAAAGAATTAGATGATATGGATAACACTATTGATAGGCTCAGTTTAAGAGGCACACATACAATTATGGATGTACATACAGAAATATTTGTGAGTAAACATGTAACCCTTCTGAATCACCTATTTTTATCACCTAATAATTTATACTTAATCTTAGCTAAAAGGCTAAGAAGTGACTACTTACCAATGTATTATCCACATTTCTCCCATACAGTGAAGACTCCCATACAGACTCAAGTGTGACTTTGAAGGAAGCATGATATCCCATCATATGAATGGCATACAATTTAACTAGTACCATAGTTGGCATGTTTCGATTAGCATGTTTTGATTATTTTTGCTATTATAATAATTTAAAATAAACATGAAGCATTTTTTTTACTTCATTGCTCACAAATGTATTTTGCTATATTAATTTCTTCCCAGGTTTTTTAATTAGAAAGTTCCCAATTGGAAATCAACTGTACATTTCATCGGAAGCAAGAATAGCCATAAAATGTAAAGAAAGAAGACGCCCTCCGTTTTAGAATTTTGCACAAGTATCACATTGCTCCAGAAAAATAAGCCAGGTGATAAAGATTTGTACGACCATTTCAAAATGAATAGGGAACAAGGTAGAGCATCTGCCGTACAGAGACTGCATTGTCAGACACCAACATTATCATTTGTAGATCTTACACATCAGTTATGTAAATAACAGATGCTGAGCCATTTCCTCTGCAGGTTGCCTCTAAATTGTAGTAAAAACTATATTACTAAAGCTGGGAAAGCTAGAACAGGAAGGACAATAAATCAAACAGCGATACGAATTTCATTTAACATTGAGAAAACAAGTGTTTCCGGATAACTACATATTGTGAAGGATAAACAATTCTAGTGAGGCAAAGCTAAAAGGAAGAAAATTGGATGAGATTCATCAGGACTAAATGTATCGGCAATGCCAGGGCAGGGATGTTAGCTGGGTAATGAGGTGAGATGCATGTGATCTGACCTGCGGAGTCAGCAGGGCATGCCTGCTAAGGGGCCCCGCCTGGCCTCACACTGCCTTTGCCCGATCTTGGTGGTGGAGCTGAGTGGCCTTGGCAAAGCTCGCCAAGCCTCACGAATTTCAAAAGGTTCATAAGAGCCAGGTAATCAGCTGTGAGACAAGAACAAGAGCTAGATATTGTCACTGAGGCCCTGTGATGAAGTCTAGTTCATGCTAACACAAAGACACAGATGGGTTTTATGAACCATTTAAAAAATATTTTAAATTCCAAATGTGAAGTGTTATAAAAATCTGTGTGTAAGTTTCCAGTACAGAGTCTGGTTGATAGATATTTAATGTATCATGGAAACACTGAGACCAGATTCACTGGTGACTTTAAAGAACATAAGATGGGGTTGCCTGGGTCACCGTGGAAATGCTGATTGGATGTTGATTGTCTTCTTTCAAGTGGTGAAAATCAATAGAGCCTCTCTCCATTATTCTCTCTGGAAAGTAATAAATCAATTTATATTTGTCAAATGCATTCTTTTGTATAGGTCTGGATGCCAAAATATTATTTTCTGAGTTTTTGCTTTTTTAAATAAAAATGTGGCTTTGGAATGTGGAAATCCCCATGATAAGAACTGCTCAGCAAGAATTAACAGCTCCTGAATAATTATCAACCCCTGAGAGCTCCTCTCCACCATAAAACCCTCCAGTTAGAGATAGCACCCACCACATCGAGTCAGAATTCAGTCTGTCTCTAATGGATCCTTTTTTTTCTTCATTTCTCCAGGTTGTATTTCCAAAGATCTTATCCATTTATGAAATTAACCAACAGATAATCAATCATTTTTCCTTTTTTGAAAACAAGTCTAGTCACTTTGTTCTCAAATTCCAAATATAGTATACTTCTCTATGAGATTATGCATGGCAAGATTTACTTTTCTAGAGCTTTTACTTTCAAGCGAGGTGAAATGTCTGCTGCTCCTGGAGTGAATGTCTGCAGGGGAAGGGAGACTCCTTTTCATGGGGGAACCGAAATGGATGGTCTGGGGCTCCTCCTCTGGCCCCTCAGTGCAGCCAGGTTTGTTTTTAACCCTCTGGTTAGAGATTGGTTGTTTTGCCTTGGCAGAGAAATGTATCATCTATTTTAATGCTGACTTGTGATGTTTTATTCACATTTTAAATCTTTTATCGCCTGTAGCTCCCATGAGATTTTCCCTTTTGTTAGCATTTTTTCTGATTGGTATTGATTCTCTCTTTTGCCAAAGGGTTAGGAAAACTCCTAACCTCCTGTTGGCATGATTGCAGAATCTGACTGCTGTTTTCCTATCCACAAAAGTATCTATAGGCATTTAATTACGTAGTTTATTTTTAAAGCAAGAATGAATGAACCAGGGATCATCTTTCACTTAAATTTGGCTTAGCATATTCTCTGAATGTTAAACATTCTCAATTCCTTCAGTTATTGAAACGAGTGTCCTTGTCTAAAGGAAAACGGGTGCATCTGATTTTACCCAATCTAATGTCACAGATTTTATTGTATATTGTTTTCTTTTGTCAGATAGAAATAGAGTCCATAACCTCAAACTCCGTCAAAAAGAAATGAATACTCTCTGTAAGGAAAATAATAACTTTCAGACACTTCAGTTGTACAATAAATTCTGTATCTTTCACTAGACACACCCAGCATAGAATGGTGACCCCAAAACCGCCTTAAATGCCCTGACAGAAGCAGTTCTTGCCTTTATATTTCAAAGATGCTGAGGTGTTCTATGGCAATTCAATTTTAGTTCAACAAAAAGTATTATTCAATGGTAATATCCAAAAAAGATAAGCAGAAATACACCTAACAATTTATGTTTTCAAAGACCAAAGTACATGTCTATAACCAGAGAGAGGGGACCATGTAGAGAGATGTTCTTAATTGTGGAAAACCTGTTCGGTGTCATCCAGAGTTCCAGGGCTCAGGATGCTCCCTCTGCCTTACACCCATCTTCCATTTACACACACTCTCATCTGGGGACGTGGTCTTCCAGAAGCCTCTACTTTCTATAAGTCCAAAGCTCTACTTCATGACACTGCAACATTTTCTAAAGGTGTAAGTGGAGGGGATTGCTGGGAGAAAAGCTGGAGATGAGCAGCTGAATCCTGCTAGGTGGGGATTCCCCCTCTCCACGCAAAAGAGAAATTATTAGTCTGCTCTTACATTGTTCAACTCTACCCTAAAGAGAAGACTCAGAATCTGGAGTTCTCTGGGATCGGTGTAAGTTTCATACTGTCGCCTATGCTCCCCAATCCTTCTGGGTTCCTGGAAACACACATTCTCACACTTTCCATTCTTCAAATCCACAGCAGAGAAATGGAGAGTTGATGCCTATGTTGGCCATGGGACAGGGAGCTGACTCAGATGCCCACTCCACATCCCCAGAACTGCCTGGGTGGCAGGAAACACTAGGACACTCCCACTTGGGCCAACGCCATTGACTGCCAGCTGGAGGAGGCTTGGGCCTTCCATAAAGGGAAAAGAATGAGTATCTGATTTTACAGTGAAACACAAAGATCTAAACAGAGCTAGGAAAACTAAAAAAGAATGTCTCTACCCACATCTACCAGACAGATGTGGCTGCAAATGTGCAGATTAAGTGCTGGGGCAGAAGCATTATGAGCAATAAAGTTTTCCTACAGTTTTGCAAAATTTTCGTAATGACAGTAACTTAGCTTCAGGTTCAGATTAATGCTGAGCCTAGCAACCCTGTGAGCTTTACTTGCCCCACTGAAGGACCTCATAGGGAAGGACCTCCATTTCCATGGTCACTTCTGGAAATCCTCAGGGAGTGTGCATTTGCCAAACACAAATCCACCTGCCTTCTCCAGGGTGTGATTTCCTCATGGGAGCACATGAGCCACTGCTGTGGCTCCAAGAAAAAGCATGGTAGGCACCACCGTCGCTTTCCAGTCTATCAAATACTGGTCTTGCTGTCATTGCAGAAACTGAGAGCTGTACATTTCCCCAGTTCAGACTCAACCCTCACTAAGATCCACTACAAAAAATATCCTCTTTCACACCTGCTTGTCCTACCCTTTGTATAGGAGATTGTGAAGCTCTTGGGCTTTAGCAAGGAGGGGAGTCACCTAGGGACCTTGTTAGAAATGTAGATCCTTTGGACAGGGAATCTTTTGAAATGAGCTTCTCAGATGATTCCGATGCAGGCAATCTGGATGACACTCTGTATAAAATGGGAGGAGACCACATGATGACTTGTAGAAAACCCACACACTGCCAGAGAGAATTTGGGGAAATTCTGTAGTCATGACTATGATAACTAAAGATGTGTAGTGTATATAGGACCAAGAGAGCAGATAAGAAATATAAAGAATTAAAAAGAAATCTTGGTAATGAATTTCAATTTAGGGTTTGTAGAGGAAATTAATAATGTGCTACCCTTCCTAGCTTCTTTCTACTCACAGATGGGCTCAAGTAAAGACTCCAACAACCACCTCTTTCCTTTTACCAAGTCTTTCTATGCTCTTCTCCAAGTCAGCTAAGCACAGCAAGACAGAAAAAGATTCTCTGCTAGACTGATTTATCATACGAAGGGGTAAAATAACAAATTTAATCCAAAGCAGTTCAGACGTGGCATTTCTGATACATCTTTTCCCTTTGTGATAGAATCTGAGCTATTTGTACAGCTAACTCTCTACTGCATACCCGCACCCCACCCTCCTCTTCCATCAATCTTCCCCGCTATCTTGTCCTTTCTGTGACCAGGAAAAGTCATGGAGACTGGGAAATAGGCCCAAAAGAAAGAAAAGAAAATTGGGTGTGGGAGAGCTTGCATTCTTTCAAATCCCAGAGTTGATTAAATTTACTAAAAAGTCAGTTTTTATCCCTGCTAGTCCTAGATGAGAATGGAGACACCCAGTTGTCCTCCATGCTTAACTCTTTGTGATGGATGTTATAGTGGACCCCCAATACCCACTCAGCCCCAGACAAGTGACCCCGACCAAATAGTACACAGCACTCTTCGCCACATGGCTGTTCAAACTGTGCCCGGAGCCAGGCCCATCAGATTAGCACTGCCCAATAAAAAAATATAATTCAAGCATCATATGTAATTTAAAATTTTCTAGTAGCCGTATTTTAAAATTAAACTGAAACAACTGAAATAAATTTTTAAAATCATATGTATGTAACCCAACATATCTAACCTATTATGATTTAAACAGACAATCAATGTAAATTTTTAGTAAGATATTTTAGGTCCTTCTTCAAAATTTGATGTGTTCTTTACACTCATAGCGCATCTCAATTTGAATAGCCATATTTCAAGTGCTTGGTAACCATATATGGAGAGTGGCTATTGTAGCTGATAGGCTAGGGTTTTAATTCTGTGGGTTGGGAAAAATTAATTATCTCCTCTTCTTTTTTCCTCTTCACTTTCTCATGCCCAGAATATAAATAAGGAAGCATCGCCTCTGGCCTCTGGCAGCCATCTTATGATCATGAGATGCACAGCCTGGATCACTGTCCTTGATCACACAACTGAATTTCTGCTACTCCGGTATCTGCCTGCCTCTAAACTCACAGTGGTGGCATATGATACATTTCTCTATTATTTAAGCCATTTGGAGCTACCTTTCTGTTGTAGGTACTAGAAAACATGCTAACCTACCGACCCTTCCACCCATTCTATAGCCACAGAGGACTATTCCCAATCTCTATAGTGGTGGGTGTGCTTGCCTCATCAAGCAAGTAGACATGAGCCAAACACTCTTCTCCTTCAAGCTAAAAATTATTAGAGTTAATAAATCTCTACACCAACTATTTCTCTACAGAGTTAGCACTGTCTTCCTTTTGGTTTGCATCATACTGTACTCTTCCTAATGAAGCAATGGAACCTTTCATATGAACTATTTCAGAAGCAAAAAGATTCCCTTTGAGCACTATTTAAAAATAAAATGTGTTTATCCTTGGATATAGACATAATCACAATAAAACTTGGGTTCAAAATAAAATCAATCTGTGCAAAGTTGACGGGGATATGTGACAGGAAAAGCCTCTCCAAAGTCTCAAGGGCAGAAGTTGCTCAGAACTCCAAGACTGTGATATGAGCGAGGGCAAGGGTTTAGTGATATCCTCACCTGGAGTGGAAGGCACCAGCTACCCCCTGTTCTTCCTGCAGAGTCACCAAGACAGGTGCATCACCATAACTCTACTTAAAACTGCTCAGAATCCTACAAGTAAAGTAGAGATCACAAACCAACAGCCTAAATCTACTCCTTAAAGGACTAGAAAAAGAACTAACTCCAAACACGGCAGAAAGAGTAAAATTTTTAAAAGACCAGAACAAGGAAATAAATAGAATAGAAAAATCAATAAAAATCACAATGAAATCCAAAGTTAAATTTTTGAAAATATCAATAAAATTGATAAACCATTAGCTAGATTGTCAGAAAATTTGATTAAAATCAGAAATGAAAGAGAAGTTATAGCTGAGTTTACAGAAATGAAAAGGATTATAAGAGCAAAGTACTAGGAACAATTGTGTAGCAACAAATTCTAGGGCATAGATTAAGTGCATAAATTCCTAGAAACACACTACCCATCCAGGCTGAATCACAGAGAAGTAAATAATCTCTCAAAAAAATCTATAACTGGTAAGGAGACTGGTAAACCTTCCAACAAACAAAATCTCAGGACCAGATGGTTTCCCTGATGAAGTCTACCAAACATTAAAAAAAAATTAACATCAATTCTCCTAAACTTCCCCCCTAAAAAAAATAAACTTGAATAGGAGAATATACTTTCAAGATCATTCCGTGACTCCAGAGTCACCTTGATACCAAAGCCAGATGAGGTCACTACAAAACACAAAACAAAACTACAGACCAATTCCTTTGATGAATATTGGTGCAAAAAGTCCTTCAAACAATGCTAGAAAATAGAATTCAATAGTATATTAAAAGGATTATGCTAATAAGAGAAAGTAGGGTTTACTCTTTCAATACATGGATGGTTGATATATATAAAACCCAATTAATGTAAACATTACATAAACAGAATCAATTAAAAAATTTATATGATTATTTTAACTTAGAAAACATTTAACAATACTCAATAATTTTCCATGATAAAAGTTAAGAAAGTATAAATAAAAGAGAACTATCTCAACATAACAAAGATTATATATAAAACTCTCACAGCTAAAATCATACACTCAAGGGTGAAAAAGTAAAGATTTCTCTCTAAGATAAAAAAAGAAGACAAGGATGCCCTCCACTGTCATTTCTATTCCACATAGTACTAGAAATCTTAGCCAGACAAAGTAGGAAAGAAAAAATAGATAAAGGGCATCAAAAGCATAAAGGAAGAAGCAAAGTTATCTCAGTTCACAGATAATCTAATCCAAATAGAGGAAACTCTAGAGATTTCTCTAAAAAAAACTATTACAACTAATGATCAAATTCAAATGTTACTTCAGGATGCAAAATCAACACATAAAAATCAGCTGCATTTCTATAAAGTAAGACAAAGAACAACCTGAAAATTAAATTAAGACTATAATTTCATTTACAGTAGTATGACAAAATAATAAAATACTTAAGATAAACTACTTAGGCAAGGAGGAAAAGACTTATATACTGAAAACAATAAAGCATAGCTGAAAGAAATTAAGACACCAGTAAATGGGAAGACATTCCATATTCATACTTCGGAAGACTTAATAATGTTCACATTTCAATACTCTACAAAATAATCTATATATTCAGTGCAATCTCCATTAAAATCCCAAAGACTTTCTTTTAGAAATAGAAAAATCCATCCAAAAATTCATATGGAATATCAAGGGACCCTAAAAAACCAAAAAAATCTTGAAAATATCAAAGTTAAAACTTCCCAAACTTCCTGATTTCAAAACTTACTACAAAGCTACAGTAATCAAACTGTGGGACTGGCATAAAGACTGACATACAGATTAACGAAATAGAATGGAAAGCCCAGAAATAAGCCTTCATATATATGGTCAAACAATTTTCAACAAAAATGCTGAGATGACTCCATGGGGAAAACTTATTGAAAAATAAATGATATTGGAAAATGCTAAAGAGTGACATTGGACACTTACCTTATACCAAATACAAAAATTATCTCAAAATGAATGCACCAAATACCTAAGCTTATGAGTTTAAACTATAAAACTTTTAGAAGAGGACATAAAGGAAAATCATCATGTTGAATTTGGCAGTTGTTTCTTGGCTATGACACCAAAAATACAAGCAAAGGAAGAAAACATAAATGAATTGGACTATGTCAAACTTAAAATGTTTTGGGTATAAAAGTACTCAATCAACAGAGTGAAGAGGCAGCACAGCGAATAGGACAGAATATTTGCAAAATGCATACCTAATAATGGTTAGTATCCTAAATATATAAAGAATTCCTATAACAAAAACCTAATTGAAAGTTGGACAAAAGACTTGAGTAGATATTTCAAAGAAGATAGACTAATGGCTGATAAATAAATGAAAAATAGTTAACATCACTAATTTCTAGGGTCTAAATGTTTGTGTCCTCCAAAATGCATCTGTTGAAATTCTAATCCTCAAGGTGATGATATGAGGATGTGGGGCTTTGGCAGGGGGATTAGGTCATGAAAATCATCTTCAATAGCTTTAGCACTGTTATATAATAGACCGAAGCTAGCCTTCCCATCCCCTCTATCACACGATAACATGAGAAGATTCCATCTATGACAAAATGTGCCCTTGCCAGGCACCAAATATTCAGAAAGCTTTATCCTGGACTTTCCACCCTATGAGAAATAAACTTCTGATAGCTATAAGCTACCCAATGCATAGTATTTTGCTGTAGTAGCCCAAATAGACTAAGACACTAATCACTAGGCAAATACAAATCAAAGCCACAATAAGATACTATTTCACATCCATTTAGGATGGTTACCATCCAAGAAAACCAGAAAATGACCAGTGGCAAAAGATGAGAAATGGCATTCTCAGAAGTAGACAGATTATGTGATGTGTCAAAGCCTATACTTGTAAGAGGCCAGGGCCCATCCTAGGACACTGGAGGCTTCTCAGTGGGGCTGAAGCACTAGGTGCATGGCATGGAGTGGTGGGGGCATGAAGTCAAGGAGGACAGGTTTCCAGCTATCTGTCCTTCCTTATTCTTACTTATACAATCTGCCTTTGGAATAACAAAGTTACCTCTGGACATCTTGCACATAATTCAACAGCAGAAGCAGGTATCTATAAGCCTCTCTGGTGTTAGATAAAACACAGTGATGAGAATTTTAGGCCAACCGAGGTAAACACACAAGCTACAATTGCCTTCTCCTAAACCATAGCAATCATGACTAATCAACTATTACACTCTCATCCCATAAGGCTATAGACAGTCTTGTATTCTCAACACAGCTCTCAGGAAGGTAGACCTCTCAATGAGGATGGCACAGGAGATTTATCTATTTAAGTTTATAGAAGCACAGTTTGTAATAGCTAAAACTTGGAAACAGCCCATTTGCCCATCAGTTGGAGACTGGATAAAGAAGATATGGGTTTTCTATAAAATGGAGTACTACTCAGCCATAAAGAATGAGAAATTAAAGTCATTCATAGGGAAATGGATACATATTGAGGATATACTCCTAAGTGAAATAAAAAACTATAATGGTATAATTGACGATGTGAAACAGGAAGAAAAGGGCTAAAGATGTAGGGGAAGTGGGAAGGGTGGGGGAAAGGAAATAAGGGCAAAGAAAAAAATATGAGAAAATGGAAATAAAGTATTTGTAAATAGGGAAGGGAGGAGGGGGTGAAGGGAGGGCAGGGGTAAGGGGAAAAATGAGAACCAAGACCTGTCATGTAAAGGTGCAAGATCCCAATGATGAATGTAACTGTACTGCATACCTAAAATGTACCAATAAACTCAATAAGAAAAAAAAATAAGATAAACCTAACTTATGGAGTAGCATTCTGCATGCTTTGACTGAACCAGGTTAAATATGTAGCAAATAAAGGTTTTACCATTTGTCAACTACAAGGAATCTGTGGCTAAAAACTAGACTATATAAACTACAATACATATTTAGTTCAAGGATGAATCTTCTCAAGCAGAAGCCATTCTACCTTTTACAAACTTACATTGTAAGTACCTCCTATACAGCAAGAATCCAGTGTGTACTGTACATTCATTGCCAAGCACACTACTACAACAATGATCCAGAAAATCAAGCATCTTCATTCCTGTTTAGGAAAAGGAACACATGACACAAACATCTAAGTAATCCAAGACCACAAGGTTAGAAAGAACCAAAGTGAGGGTTTGAACACCTATTAGATTCCTATTGGAACACCAATATGTCATGTTGCTACCACGTTGTGCTAATTAATTATACAATAGGTATTTTTTATATTGTCTCATTTTGCATTTATAAATATGGCCAAGAAATCAATAAATTGCGCAAAAAATTGAGACTACTTAAAGTGTAAATCAGAGGTCAAACTGATATTAGCCACAAATTTTAGGGATACTTATACATAAAACTTAACAAAGTTTAGTTAGTATGAAGGTCCACAAGGCATCTAATTGTTGATCTTGAAAACTGATAGCCAGGGATTTAGCTCAGCGGTTCACTGGCCTGCCTCGCAAATGCAAAGACCTGAGTTTGATCCCTGGTACCAAAAAAAAAAAACAACAAAAAAAACCTGATAGATAAAAGAAGTTCTAAGAATCAGGTGTTCACCATTATACCAACACTTGTTTCCTGTGGACATAGTCAAGTAGGAAAGAGTACTCTCTAGCATCAAGCATTCAACAGTAGGAAATCCCTTCTGTTCTTAAAAGGGAAACTATGGAAGACTCTTGTAACTCATGGGTACCTGCACCTGAATTAAATTGATTTGGGTCCAGTGCCTGTCCATTAAAGGGAGAATTCCCCTCGTGGTGGAGAATGTGGTCTCACTCCAGGCAAAGTTAACCTTCCCAAAGTGTCTATCTTAAACTTGTCTTGACTTGTTGGATAATAACTGTATCTGTCTTCAGTCTTTCTTTAAAAGGTATAAGTTGTTACAGTACAATTATTTTTCTAATTGTCACATTTAATTTTCAATTCCTAAAACATTTGCCTTGTATTACTGAAGAGGGCATGATTAATATAACTTTTCCAAAAGCTTAGATTGTTATTCAAGTAGTTTCAAAATTTCCATTCTACATAAACATTTACTACCTCAAATAAATAAATGCACCTCTTGAGATTTTCTTGCATTCACAATGCACAGTTAATTTGTATTTGGCAAGAAAGCAACACAACTCCTACTATTTTCCCTTAGGGCTTCAAGAGTAAATATTTTCCATTACCAAAAGTCATAGTCACAAATGAAATCCAGGAATCACTAAATCTCATTTCCAAGCTGATAAAAACATACCAATGAAGTAGGAAAGAAGATTTATCTTCTTGCAGAGATGATGAAATTATATTAAATATAAGGTGTCAAAATGGTAAACTAGTGGACCCTGGTTCACTCTAAAACCAACTCTATGGTCATGGGACATTCCATGGATTGGAAGAAGAGGACTTGCATTCCAGACCCAGCCCCTTCTCTCTTGATCTGGGTAGTTTTGGCCTCTGATCAGTAAAACAGAGGTGAAAACATTGCCTTGCCTCCTATTTCATAGGATTGTTATGAAGAGTGAATGAGACAATGCACATAATATGCTCTGAAAGTAGTACTGCTCTATTCAAGGCAGTCATTTATACCCTTGCAAAAACAGTTAGCATTTACATTGTATTAAGGAATGTTAGAACTTTATATATTTAATTAATCCTGCAATAGCTTGCAATCAAGCTCCATAACACACTATGACATATCCTAAAGAATATCTCAACTTAGAAGTTGAACAATTTCAACAAACTGACATATTTCATATTTGTAAGTCCTGCCTCCCTGACTGATCTCATTTATACCACAGACCAGCCCCCAAAATCACCTGTACAGTACATGGAATATTTTTAGAAAAATCAAATCATGTTTAAATATATAGGGTTAGTTCACATTAAAAGAGCATGCAATGGTCAAGTAAATTATTATCCTTAATCTATCTGTTTTGTAAAGACCTATTTTTTATGCCCTGGGTTGCTTCAATCATAGATATAGTTGAACTAAACAGGCCCCAGGAGTAATTGATTCCTCAGCTCCAGCTAACACACTGCTGTTCTGGATGTGTAATTGCTTCTGCAGCAGTGCTTGGTAACAAGAAGGAAGGCAATGGATAAAGTTCTTGGTGCCATGTGTAGGGGTGACTCATGCCAGACTCAACACACTCAATTGTGGTGCTCAGGAAGAGATTGTACGTTCTTAAATGAAAGGTGGCCATAGTCATAATCATCTAGTGTTTTAAATTAATTCTAAATAACACAGTTTCTTAACTATAAGTTCCTAGGGGGAGATATTTTATTTCTTATTAAGCATATCATTTATGTGTATAAAAGTACAATATGCAGCTTATAATTGCTACATAAACACAAATTAATAGAACAAATATTCAGAGAAAAGAAACAGTAAGCACCTAAATGATTATGTATATACTCCAAGGATTAAATAACATTCACTTATTAGTAACTAATTATTCATTAAATCTAAAGCAAAAATGCTCAGCAATACTGAGTTATCACTTTGGTAAACCAAATGCCATGAATATGAATGAATATCATTTTATTGGGTCTTCTCCCTCTTGCATCTTTCTTTCTTTCAAAACAGTTCATCAGCATTCTAGCTGAAGAGTTACACTGGCCTTCCAGTCAGGGAAGTTGAGGAACACACTGTTTGAAGAGTACCTAGGATTTCTTTCAGTCAGGAATGGCAAGATATGCACATGTGAAAATGACTGTCACAATGGAGGAAGTCTAAACACATTTCTAGATCCCTGGAAACAGGGTGGCATGCAGGGACACATGGGAAGCACCAAGATTGGTCAGGAGATAGAGGGACTAAAGGGCAAACAGAGGTAAAAGCCTTTAGGGTGGTTTCCAGGAGAAGACAAGGGAAAATCAGGTTAGCAGGTGTTATGGTTTGTGAATAGACATCCCCTCAAAGTCTCATGCAGTCACAAGTGGGGCTTTTTCAGAGGTGACTGGATCTACAGTGTGTGACATTGGAATTGATTCATGGAGCAATGCTAGGATTGAGGGTACTAGGATTAAGGATGTGAGTACTACCCACCCTAAGTAGCCTGGATAAGATATAAGGGATAGAAAAACTGTAGTTGTCCCTTCCACGCTTTTGCTGTCTTTTGCCCACCATGAACTGTTTCTGCAATGCTCCTCTGCCAGCCTGCCTTGGAGCCAGCCAACTATGGACTACAATCTCTACAAATTTGAGCTAAATAAACCTTTTCTTCCTTAACTTGTGGGTTTTGGGTATTTTGTCTCAGTGCCAAAAAAAGTAACCAAGATAGCAAGTTTTTGATTGGATAGTTGGAATAATTCCAGTGCATTCTAGGATACAGGACCTGTCTCTAGCTGTCTGGTATTGGGCCCTGGAGTACAGCAAGGGAAGAGTGACCTACAGTTAAGGAACTGTTGGTGTTAGGTGGTCTGGATTAGCCGTTTTGATTATGAAAGATGCACTAAGCATAATTTGTTTACTATCTCTAGGAATTAGCTCTAGAAGTCAGCAGGACTTTGCAAAAACATCAAAAATGAGGAAGGAGAAAACATGGTAAATAAACACACCAACTACACAGGAAGTCAGAGGTTAGATCTAAACATGCACTTCACCACAACTCTCATCTCATCTGACCAAGGGTCTTCTCAGGAAGACTTTTTTTTTCTAAAAATTTACTAGCAATGGAAACTGAAGTTATGGAAAGTAACATCTATTGTCCAAGATGTTTCAGTAAATAACCATAAAGAAGTTCCTTTGAACTGATGACATTGGAAAATCCCCACATTATGTATCCATCCCATAAGAAATGTTGTCAATTAATTAAAGTTCAGCTACATGCATCTGCAAATCAAATTAACAAATCAAATTTGTGTTTTTCATGTATAGTCTGAAGCAGGCAGTCTAGAGCAGATATGGACCTTGGCTCCCCTAAGTCTTCATGGATGTAGCTCCTTGGTGCTCAGGCTGAGATTTCTGGAGGTCTTTTGGCTTTCATGATTGAAGATGGAGGAAACCATGTTCCAGGTAAAACGGTGGGTGAGGAACAAAAAATAAAAGAATAAGAGTCAGGTGTCTTTCAAAGAGGATGTCCAGAGTTATGTAAACAAGTCACTTTTAGCCTGTTGGCCAGAACTTAATCACATGGTTATACCTAGATGCAAAGAAACCTAAAACATAATTATTATTTAGCTCAACTAAAAACCAAAGGTTCTTAGGATTAAATTTGAGAGCCAACTATGGTCCCTTCCCACATTCTGCTGAGTTTCTGTTAACTTACATGTATATATTCTTTTCTTTTTTATGCCACCACTACCAACTCCAAAAGTAGTTGGAGTAGGTACTTTTAAATCTTTCTAAACTTCACTTTTTCTCTTACTTTCCATATTCAAGCCAAAACTAAGGCTGACCTATCCTACTGTCTCAATCTCTCGAGAAATTTCACAGAACTATTCTTATTGGAACCTGATATCTGGTCTACCATTCTCAGATTTACTTCTCTTCTTCCTGTTCTACACCCAACACTCCTTCCAAATCATATTCCTCTCTGCTGCAGAAGAGAATATTCACCTGACTATGTCTCTTCCTACAAAGAGCCCTGCAGAGACCACACTGCCATAGCTTATGAGGTTCTCAATGTTATATAATTTCTTTCTATCTCTGTCACTGTTGTGGTTTATTTTTAGATGTCCGCTCAAAGCCTCCTGCAATCTTTTTCAGAAGTGGATGAGTCTGAAATGTATGATGCTATGATTAAGGGGTGTATGATTAAACCACTACATATGAGTGGTTGGTTTGACACCACCCTAATCCCAGTAGTCTGGTTGGGATAAAGATGGGGGGAGATGCTATAAGGATTTCTTTTTGCTTTTGCTGACTTCCACTACCATGAACTGTTGCCCTTCTGCCATGTGCCATCCTGCCTTGGAGCTGGCCAACAATGGATTGGAACCTCTACAAACGGTGAGCTAAATAAACCTTTCCACTTTTAACTTTGAGTGTTAAGTATTTTGTCTCTGCAACAAGAGAAAACTAACACAGAATTTGGTACCAGGAGTGGGGTTGTTTGTGTGACATTATCTGGCCATGTGGCTCAAGAACATTTGGAACTGGCTTGTGGGAAGGGGTAGAGTTAGAAAAGGTTTGGAGATACCAGCTGAAGAAGCAGAGCTGGAGCACCTTAGGCCATTCTGTATGTGAGATTTTGGCCAAAGCTCAGAAGACCAGAAAGCTGGTAAAGAGCAGGCTCAGGAAGTTTCTGCTGGGAGAAAGGACTGCATTGGCTGCTGGACTCCAGACAATGTGTGTTAATGCCTTGGCAGAAAGTTTTTCTGCACTTTTCTCATGTCCAGAGACTTTGTCTGAGTCTGAGATTAAAGTGGCAGACTAATTAATCTTTCAGAAGAAATTTCAAGGCAGTCTAATGTTGAGGCCATGGCATGGCTGACATGGTAGGCTTTTAGCCAGATCTATGTTGAGAATCAAGAGCAAAGAGCCGAGCAGCATTATTTGAAGTGTTTGAGTTTGGCCAGAAAGGAATCTCCAGTAAAGCTGTAGGCTGAAAATATAGAGCAGAGGAAATCTCAATTGCTGAGAAGGAACAAGACAATAGAAAAGATAGCCTAAGGGCATCAAAAGAAGCAGCAGGGCACCAGGCTTTGCAGCCTCAAAATTGCAAAATGAAAGACTTTGCTTAAGAGAGTCCCTAGAGCACCATGTTCCAGAATGGCAGTGGCCTAGGGAAGTTGCTTCCAAATGGCAGCTTAAAGAAGTTTTCCTTGGGATTTGGTTCATAGAAACTGGACCTCTAATAGCCAAGAGAGAAGGAAGCCTGGCTACAGCTGTAACTGACAGAAGACCTTGGCGTCACCCATGTGGTACTGGTTTTAGGTGCATGCAGAATGCAAGAGATGTGCATTCAGGAAGACTTCCACCCAGATTTCAGAAGAAGGCCTGGGAGGCCGGGCAGGGTGCCCCTGAGAAGGCAGTGTGTGAGGCTGTGAGTGTGAAGCTGAAGGTTCAGTGGAGACTCCAGACATTTGAAGAAATCAAGAGTGTGGATCATCAGAGGAAAACTTCAAGGAGGGAGCAGAAGCAGCTCAAGAGAGAAGCCATGGGAGCTAGAACCACCAGAAGTGCCATAGGGATGGAGCCACCCAAATCATTTGGAGTTCACATCTTGCCACAGAATATTGGGGATACTGGAAGTGGAACTGTGGGATTTAATGTTTGCCATGCTGGATTTGGTCTTACTTTGGTCCCATTCCTTTGTATCCCGTTTATAACTTTTGGAATGGAATGCCTATCTTGTGCCATTAAATGTTGGAAGTGTTTGACTTTCTTTCATTTGTACAGGGGCTTACAGCTAAGAGTTTGCCTTAAATCTCAGAGGAGACTTTGGACTTGGACTTTTCAGCAATGCTGAAACTGTTAGGACTTTGGCAACTCTTGGAGATGGACTAAATGCTTTTTTTGCATAAAGGGATATGAATGAGTCTTTGGGGGGCCAGAGGTGGAATGCTATGGCTTGTGTCTAGATGTCCCCCCAAAGCCTCATGCAGTCTTTTTCAGAATTGGCTGAATCTAGAATGTATGATGCTGTCATTAAGGGTGTGTGATGACTAAACCTTTACATGTGAGTGACTGGTTTGGCGCTGTCCTAATCCCAGTAGTTTGGATGGGATGAAAGAAGGAGAAAGACATTGTTAAGGTCCCTTGTTGCTTTTGCTGTCTTGTGCCTCCATGAACTGTTGCCCCACTACCCTGTATCATCCTGCCTTGTAGCTGGCTGATAACAGACTGAAACCTCTACAAACTGTGAGCTAAATAAACCTTTCCCCCTTTAATTTTGGGTGTTGTATATTTTGTCTCAGCAATAAAAGAAAAGTAACTAACACATTCACCTTGTCTCCTGGCTCCTACACATACACCTCCGTACTACAACAGCTGTACTAGATATCAATCCTCCCACAGAGTTCAGTGATTCCACACATTGGTGCATGTTGTGTTATCTTGAATGTTCCTCTCTGATCTTTTTGTCTCAAGGCTCTTCATCTTTCAAGGCTTGCATCTAGAGCATCCCTTGTGGGAAGTGTTTCTTGACCGTCATTCCTGGCACAAGATGGCCACTGCTCCCTTGGTTCCCCCATAGCCTTGTCCATACCCACCTCCTTCCATATGGAGCAATAATTTGTTTACACATTTATCTATCATAACAGTTTCTGGGTCTCTACAGGATAAGTATCACATCTTATTCATCTTTGGAGAACAAGTACTAATAGTGTCTGCCAAGAAATAGGTCTTCAGTAAATATTCACTAAACAAACAAATCCTAGCTGGGCATGGTGGCACACACCTAGAATCTTAGCATTCTGGTAGGCTGAGGCAGGAGGATTGAAAGTTTGAGCCCAACCCAGGAAACATAACTTATTAAATCCTATTTCAAAATAAAAATTTATTAAAAGGGCTGAGGTTATAGCTCAGTACAAAGGTCCTAAGTTCAATGTCAAGTACTATTAATTAATTAGTTTTTAAAAAAGCAAATCCTTCACTGGGAGTTGGGTTGGGGCAACTATTCTCTGAGCCCAGAGGCCCTGCCACACATAAGCATACCTGTCTTTGCTGACTCTCTGCCCTTGAGTGCAGTTAGCAGGTATTACACCAAGAGTCTGAATCTCAACTATGAACTGGACACTACTGGGCCAGGAGTTTGGCCTCAGAGTCAACTGGTTGGAGGGATATCCATATATTTGTGAGTGCTCATTTGTAAAACAAAGAAGTCAACAGCTGCCATTTCACACCAATATTTTAAATTCAAATAATGACTCCTGTGGATGAAATAAACAATCTTCCTTTTTATTATGTTGTTTGATGATGTTCTATCCTAAACTATACCATTGTGAAAACATGTCACATCAAAGTTTGTGCTTCCTCTTTGAAGACTTGGATTCCGTGTGACTATTACATCCCTACTCTGCTTTTTTGTTTTGTTTTGTTATTTGTTTTTTTTGTTTTGTTTTGTTGTTTTTTTGAGACAGGTTCTCACTATGTAGTTGAGACTGACCTGGAACTCACTTTGTAGCCCAGGCTGGTCTTGAACTCACAGTGATCCTCCTGCCTCAGTCTCCTAAATGCTGGGATTATAGGTGTGCACCACCACGCCCAGCGATACCCCCTACTCTGATCCTCAAAGCAACTCTGGCACTTTTTCAGTCCATAAAATAATGATGCTGCAGACTGATTGATTACTTTTATTTAGAGACTGGCAATTGAATCCAGGGCCTGTTCATGTTAACCATGTGCTCTACTATTACACTACATCCCAAGTCCCCAGGTTTTAGGGAAAGATGGTTTGAACTTACTTACATGGTACATTAAGACACTGGCCACTTCCAATGGCAGATGAGTGATGTAAGTGATGGAGTAAAAGGTGGCCCAACAGGCCCCAAGGAAGGGAAACCTATTTATAGTAAGACCATAGGGTCTGGCCATTCCTGGGAGAACTGGCTCTCAAGCCAGCTGCTGAGCTTTACACATGATCTTTGGGGGGTCTGCATCAGAATGCTGCCTCCACCTCCTGGCTTTGCCATTTCACAGCTTTGTAATGTCAGGCAAATAACTTACTTGTCTTATGCCTCCATTTCTTTATAAATTAGATATAATACAGTACAGAGTGACTAGATTATGAAAGTCAAATTAGATAATCTAGGTAAAGAGTCTAGCATAAAGTCTGATCCAGATCAACTGTGCTCTAAATGTTCATTGTTGATTATATTGTAAGAATAGACTCACTATCATAGAGCCAGATGATCTGGGATCAAATCCTGGCCCCACCATTTAATAGCCCTGTGTCCTTGAAAGAGTTATTTAACCTCTCTGTGTTTCAGTTACCTAACTGGTACAATAGAGATGATACTAAGTTATTGTGATTAGTAAATGAGGCAAAGCATGTCAAGTGCTTAAAACTGCTTGGCATGTGAAAAACCAGCCACCAGATTGATGTGCTTTCCAATGGTGACTTTGAACAAGATGCACATGACCTAACTAGTGATACCAAGGGCAGTAACTAGGGTTAGCATTAATACTGGTAACAATAATAAGCAGCATTACTTTTTACTACATGTATTGCAGGTTTTCTCTGTGGTTTTCCTATCTCTTCCCTGCCCTGTTCCCTTAAATCTCACCTGACCTTCCTCAAGAGACTTACACTGACCCTAGCTAAGGACAGGCTGTGTCCTTTTGCTTACTAGGATTTATCCATCTTTTAGCATGATGCCAGGCACAGTAGTCACTCAGTAAGTATTTATTAGAGGCATGAACTACAACAGGGCTGCCATATGTTGTATAACTTAAAGGATTGTGTATGATAAGCAGGCTGTCCCTAGGATAAGGTTCTTCTAAACTTCAGCTATGTTTGTACAGCCTCCTTATGAGATTTTATGCTACTGCCTGAGTATGAATTGTTTCAGGATTATAGTTGCAGAGTGGCTCCCTAATGTATAACTATCTTAATTGTGTTACCAAGACACCCTGGCCTCTAGAGGTGATAATCTGAAATAATCAGAATATTTACCCATATTTATATGTTAACCACTGAAATCCAGTGATTTTTAAATTAAAATGTAAATTGATATATAAAACACAAAAATTGTACACACTAACAGGGATATTTCAATATATGCATACATCATGCAATGCTTATATCAATTTTAATGTATCTATTTCCTTATGGGGAAAACATTCAAAATCCTTTCTTTTAGCTTTCTGAAACATACACTATATTATTGTTATCTATAGGCAACTTACTGTACAATAGCACACTAGAACTTTTTGCTCTTAATCCAACCGCAACTTAGGACCCATTAACAACCTTTCCCTATTCTTCCCACAGCCTCTTTCTTAGCTTCCATATAAGTGAAACTGTGTGGTCCTTGTTTTTGTGGGTCTGGATTGCTTCACTTAAGATTATTGTCTCCAGTTCCATCCACATTAATACAGATGACAGGATTTCTTCCTCCTCCTCCTCCTCCTCCTCCTCATGGCTGAATAGTATCCCTTTGTGTATATGTGCCACACTTTCTTTATCCATTCATCAGTGAATGAACACTTACGTGGTTTCTATTTCTTGGCTATTGTAAACAGTGCTGCAGTTAATAGGCATTCAATAAATGTGTTATCCAGTGAAATTATCCTTTGGAGCTATTTCCAAGGTTTTTATATCTCTGGCAATGCACTTTAGTAATACGTGAGATGGGAGAGCAGTGCCTTTCTTTTGTAGCATAGGATAAGGAAGACGGAAAGGGGAGAGGTAGAAGATAAATAATCTAGAGCCTTAAGTGTTCTGATACAAGACAATTTTAAGGAGTTGTTAAGAGGAAAGTTGGAGACACACAATTGAACACTTCAATGCCCAATACCCCTTTCAAAGTCTCCATATGTCTTATTGGGTACACTATTCTAGTTTGAAGACTTTGGCCTTTATCTCATTAATCAGAGATGTGGTGTTATTGTTTTAATGAAGAGAAGGTGTGCTGGCATCTGGAAGAGCCAAGAGAAAAGTTTCCTTGGATTTTAATCACCCCAGGCTGGAAGCTTCCCAAACCAGGATCAACCTAAAAAGAAATGTTGGAAGAAAAATTCATGCTTTAATTCAATCCCACGGAAGAAAAACTTGTAAAGCAGCTATGTGGAAGGGCATGGTTATCTCAACTTTATATCAAGCATTAAGGGAGCCAACACCAGGAGAAATACATTGAAATTACATTAACTCTCCAAGTCAAGATACTTAAGGACACACACAGAGATTCATACCTATTAATTGAGTAACACATTCAGATATTCATGGAACGGCCAACATGTGCCGGGCAAGGTGTTGGATATTGGATATAGCAACAAATTATACTGAAGCAACTCATCTTCACACACTTCGGACTTGAAGCCAAAGTAGCCATTGTTCTAGGTGCTGTACTAAAATATATTTTTAAAAAGTTATATTTTGGCCACAAAAGGAAACCTCATGAATTGGGTTGGGGAGGAAGAAATGACACAAAAACATTAAAGTCTACTACTTCCTGTTTTTCTAGTTAAATACTATTTATCAAGCTAAATTACCCAGAATCCACTACATAGTGAATGTCTCAAATGATTCCAAATCTACTGCTTGGAAGCTAGGACAGGCTGGATTCAATTTTCAGTTTTCACAGGGTACACATAACTAATTCCTGTTCATCTTTTTATGTGAAATAGCTTCATAGCCTAAGCTTGTCTTTCTTAACCATCCTCTTCCTTTTCTCTGATCTCCAGCTACAACAACACAGGATCCTAAAAAACCAGCTCTCACTGGCCTTTCAAAAGCTTGCGTGAGTTGTCTTTCCATCTTCTTAATACAGACACACACACACACACACACACACACACACACACACACACACACAGTTTAGGAAGACTGAAAAACCTGAAGGCGTATTTTCCATAGCACTTCAGCTCATGGTAATAACTTTAATATAAATGTTGACTCATAGGAAAACAGTAGCCAACTGGAACTGTAGCTTCGAAATGCAGCACAAAGCAAGAGTTGGTCCACAGACACCAGTTCCTTCTGTGAGCTGCCACAGCAGCTCATCCTTACCTTCAGGTTGCAGAATCAGAAAAAATGGTTTAAAGGAGTTCCAATTAAGGTGCCATTTCTGACAGTGATGATGAACCCAAGTCCAGCTCAGAAGTGTCGGACAGGTGCAAGTCTCTCCTCAGTGTGCAAGAGAAAAACCACTGCCACGTCTCCTCTCAAGCCACCCTCAAAATGCTTAGCATAGTTTCTGCTCCTATGGCTTCCCACCCCCTCGCCAGGGTATGTGTCACTAAACCTTCAAGAACAGACACAGGATGATTAGAAGCTTTCAAGATAATCACCTCTTCCTGTTTCATCCTCTGCCAAGAGCTCCCCTTCCTTAATTTGGTCACAAGTGGTTTCCTTTAAAAGGGCTATTCAACTTTTAGAAAACCCACAAGAAAATGGAAAAATGCATACCCCACAGAAAATTGGGTATATGACTAATAAATTTCCTTGTCCTCTTATCTTCAGTGTCTCTGCCGTGGGGCAGGGGGTGGGGGTGGGGTGTGAGGAGAAAGAGTCAGAAACAAAATGAAAAGTCTGAAATCTTCTAGTAGGTTTTTTGGACCAGTCAGCTCTTTGTCAGAAAGAGAAAAGGGGAGGAGGCAGGCAGACCAGAGGGAAGGTTAATAACTCAGCACTCCCCCCCAATCCTCCCCACATACAAAAAGGTTACTTACAGGTTACACAAGGAACATGAGCCTCAGAACCAGTTGGCTCTGACTCCCTGCCCTGCCACTTCTCATGTGACAGGGAAGTTTCACTCATAATTCCTCATCTTACACATAAAATGGCAGAAGGACAATACCCTACATTTCGTAAATGTTAAATCAATACCGGTGAAAGGTTTTTGTCTTAGCCCATTTTCTATTGCTCTAACAAAGTACTCAACACTGGGTAAGTGACAAATAATGAAGTTTATTTTGGCTCACAGTTCTGGAGGAGGGAAAGTCTAAGAATACGGTGGCAGCATTTGCTCAGCTTTTGATGAAGGCCTTGAGCTGCAACACAAAAAGAAAGAAGTAAGCTTCCAGTTCGGAGGAAACTCATTCCTCAAGACCTATTCTAGTCTCCAGAGAATCAAGTCTCTTCAGGAATGTAATTCTGTTTGGGGGGACAATCCCCATAATCTCATTTTCTTCCAGTAGGCCAGACCTCATAAGTTCCCCAACCTTGCAATACCATGACATTGGGGACCAGGCTTTCAGTAGACGAAGTTTTGAGTGATAAATCATATCCAAATGGTAGATAGTGCGTAATAACAATTATACCAGGTAGTTTTATTCATGATTTATTATGTGTGAGGAATTTGAAAGAATTTTAATTTGCTTATCAGTTCTGTGAGCCACAAACTATCATTATTCCTGTTTTAATGAGTAGAAACCTGTGGAAAAAAGAGGTGTAAATATCTTGTCCAAAGCCACCTGGATACCAAGAGACTCTGTCTATGCTTACAAGACAGCAGGCTTGGAACAGGGCTGTCCAGCATGCCTTCCTGCAATAGTGGAAATGTTCTATAATCCACGCTGTCCAACAAGGTAGCCAATAGCTATGTGAGGTGGTGAGTACTTTATTGACTTTACAGATGGGTCTATGTGGCCTAGGCTAGCCTGGAACTCTGAGCTTAAGCAATCCTCATACTTCAGCCTTCCGTGCCCAACTTTGTTGAGCACTTGAATGTGCCTAGTGCAACTAAGGAGCTAAATTTTAATTTTAATGAATTTTAAACTACCCACATGAGGTTAGTTGCTGTCACTTCAGATAGCCCGGTTGAACTACTAAAGATTAGGCACACCCAAAGTACACAAGAGACTTCAAAAGAAACAATAATAAAGTTCTACTTCTTTATATATGTATTTGCAATGCAGGAATGGATTATTATCTCATTACTAGTAGTATAACATTGCCCTATTATTTTCTAGTTGCCTTCTACCCATGTGGCAAACATTTTTGTAATCACAAAAATAGTACTTTATTTCTAAAGAGCCAATCAGAAGCATATAAACTTTTAAACGAAAATTCCTCTCCCCATAACTCCTACCCTTATATTAATCCCTTTCAGACCATAACACACAAATTCTATGTACATAAGTTCACTTAGAGGGATAAAAAAGGGGTCAATAAGTTTACTGAGATCCTACATCATGTTCACTTTCCATACTGTGCACATCTCATTCTTTGCTAGTACCCATTTCATTCTATGGCTGAATTATCATTTATTTACTGACCCTTTATTGGTAGACATCTTATTTTATTTATTTGCCTGTAAATACTGCAGAGTGTACAATCACTGTGGAGTTGTTTCATAAGATTTCTCCCTAAAAGTAGTTCAGCACACACTGTTTGCTTGTGTACCCACAAAACATTTGCTTATCTCTTCTTTGCTAATAGAATTGACTTGGTTCAGGGTCTACCCCAACTCCTCAGGACTGGGACTCAAGTCCAGATTGGTCTAAGCAAGTCAGATGATCCAATTTCCACTGGCAGTGATTGGTTAATGTGTGAGTATCCAACTCAATTCTGCCCAATGGAGAATAGCACAAAGTAGCTTGAAGTCTTGAAAACAAGGGGCACAGAAACATTGTGAGAACATCATGCTGGGAGTTGCTTCATCTTTCACATAGCTTTGAGAGAACCCAGTCTGAAAAAGAGGTAACGAAACTGAGGATGACAGAGAGCTGAGAGATAAGAACTCAGATTCTTAAAGCACTGCTGAGCTGCTGAGTTAACCAACCCTGGGGTTTCCCTACCTCTAGACTTCTTGAAAAGTAAGTTAGTTTTCCATTCAGCCCAAGTTGTGTTTGAGTTTATATTACCATAAAACCAAGATTGTTCCAACCAGTACAAATAGAATTGTTGGTTCAGAGGGAATGTGAAGATTTTATTGTGGTTGGTGTCCCTAGGTCAATTCTGTTTAGCTTTCTAGCATGATGCAGAATGGGTCTCAAGGGCTTGGACGCATCTTCTAGCCTCAGAAATGGCAGGTTTGTTGCTTCATCAGATGATGTAGATTTGTTTTTGTTTTATTTTTTATTGAGTTTATTGGTACTTTTTAGGTATACAGTACAGTTACATTCATCATTGGGATCTTGTACCTCTACATGGCTTATCTCGGTTCTTATTTTTTCCCTATACACTTGCCTTCCCTCCACCCCCTCCACCCTTCCCTATTTGCAAAGACTTTGTTTCCATTTTTTCCTTTTCTCATTTCTTCTCCCTTATTTCCTTTCCCCTACCCTTCCCACTTCCCCCACTCCTTTAGCCCTTTTCTTCCTATTTCTCATTATGTTATACAATTTGAACCCTATTTATACTTGTAGTTTTTCACATCAGAGAAACTGTTTGGTATTTACAGGTGTGTCCTACTTATTTCACTTAAAAGAGTATGGCCTCAATATGCATCCATTTTGCTAGAAACTACTCATTTCTCATTCTTTATGCCTGAGTAGTACTCCATTTTATAGAAAGACCATATCTTCTCAATCCCGTCTCCAGGTGATGGTCAATCGGGCTGTTTCCAATTTTGGCTATTACAAACTGTGCCACTATAAACATGGGTGTATATATATTGCTGTGGAATGATTCTTTTAATTCCTTTGAAAGATACTCAGTAGAGGGATAGCTGGGTCAAATGGGACCTCCAGCCCTAGTTTTTTGAGGTTGCATGATGTATATTTGAATGGCTCCTCCATCAGTATCCCCTGTGTGTTGATACACACAGATGCTGCTGCATTAAATATAAACCCAGAAGTCCAGCTGGAATAAAGATGGAGATCTGTCAGCGGTGTGCTTCCTAGCCTTTTTCATGTCACATTACACATAGAAAATTACATTTTAGGCTACATTGGGATACAGATAATGGTACTCAAAGCCAATAATTCTCAGCTGAAGGATTCCAGGTGTCTTAGGTTGTCCACAGCCTCCCAGAAGATAGCCAAGAACAAGTCTTTACCCAACCTGAAAATCCACTCATGGCACACTGATGAGGTCTGCTGTAAAAAACATTCTCATATTTCAGAGATTCTAAGCAACACATTTTCCCCACATTTTAACATCTCTGAAATTAGGACACATCTTATAACCAATATTTTATAAATGCTGTCAGCATGTGGAATGGTGTCACTGACATTTTCCATTTGCAGAAAATCACTCTGATAATCTTTTGCTGGTATCTTCTGGAGAAGTCAAGAAAATCCCAGTATCGTGGAGTGTTATTGTTGAAGGGGTACAGGATTTCAGTTTGATGTGACAAAAAAGACCTGGAGATAGATGATGATGATGGTTGCACATACATCATGCAACCATACTTAATGCCACTGAAGCATACATGTAAAGATGGTTAGAGTTAAATTTTATGCTGTGTATATTTAAAATTTGTTTCAAACTTTGCAGGCATACCAGTGGCTTGTATGCAGAGACAACAGCAGAGCATCTGCTAAGAAACACTGCCTGGACTGGTGTCCCTGATGGCATAGAAGATAACACTATGTGAGAAAAAAATGGACATTGAGGACTTTGAAGATGGTTTTAGGAATATTTCTTTTTTTACTTTTGGTACTGGGGATCGATCTTGGGACCTTGTGCTTGCAAAGCAGGTGGCAGAACCACTGAACTAATTTTCCAGAAGGAATATTTCAGTCAGATGATTTCTCATACCATCCTTTTTGTGTATGCACAGAAGTGGCAGGACATCTCCCCAAAAATCTATCCTGGCAATTCTCTATTTGATGCTCCTGAGCCATTCTCTGCCTTCACCTCCTGTCTTTGGCTGACTTCAAGGACTGTACCCACAGGGTTCCTCCAGCTTCCAGTTAAACTGGTTTCAGCCAATGGGAAGCAATGGCAGAAGACCGGTGAAGAGGAGAGTGAAGAGTGCTGGGTTAGCATTGGCTGTATTCCTCCCCAAACGCATAGATCTGGTTGGGCAACTGGCTCCTATAGCCTCGGCTCCCCAGGATCCAGTCTCTCCTTTCACCCCTGGAGGGCTAAGCAGGATAGCAGCTCCCACTCTTGCCAGCACCAGAGTCCTTCAGTCTTCCTTGTTGGTGTCAAACTCAAGTCTGCCCCAACCCTTGGTAATATTCCTATTCACAATCCTATTAGGCCCCAACCCCCATGTATACTTTGGGTATATTTTGGCAATGGCTGACTTTTTAGATTTGATTAGAGGATAAAATTTCCAGTATATGCCATAAAAGGTTAAAGATATTTCTAATTTTATACTTCTAGGGTTAATTTGGGATTACAGCTAAACAAGTTTCACATTTGTAAATACTATACACAACACAGTTGAGCACCAATTTTATTCCCTACTAGTGCTACCAGCAAATACATATAAGGACCTCGGGAACAAGATGTCTTGGACAATCCCACACCTTGCCCCAGGTCAGCAACCAAAGGGATGTGGGTGGGCTAAGACTGCAAGCAGAAAGACTTGCTGACCTAGGGAAAGGTGTGGGATCATCCGAGACAGTTACTTGCTCTCACTGTGTCTCCCGCTCTCTAACAGCTTCATAACTGGTCATCCGCCTTCATACAATCTATCTTCTCTCTGCTGTCAGAATACATTTTCTACAAAGGCAGAGCTGATCAGGCTATTTCCCTGCTTAAGACCTTTTGTGGTGGCTTCCTATGGCTTTCAGGATGAAGTTCAGGTTGTTAAACATAACATACAAGTCCCTCGTGGTCTACACCTAACAACCTCCATATCCCCATTTCCAGTTGCTCACCTATGTGTCCTTTAAGTCTGCCACATATAAAACTATATACTGTTGCATATTCCAATGAGTCTGTACTTGCTATTCCTTTTTTTGAACTGGAATGCCTTTTCCTTCATTCATGTACTTAAATGTTATTCAATACTCAGCTTAGTTATCACCTCTTCTGGGAAGCCTTCCTGGATATTCCATGTTGATATAGCAGTACTCTTTGTGTGTTACACCAAAATGGCTTATATCCAGGGACTGACACATGGTAGGAACTCAAAGGTTGCTGAATGAACACATTCATGCAATTTAGGTATTTTCTACTTCTATTGTTTTTCCTATTATTATAGCAACAAAGATAATTTTAGGAAGCTGCCATTCTTTTTCTCAGCATTCAATTCTGTTTAATGGCAAAAGTGATTAGTAAACTCAAAATAGTAAAGTAATTCCCAGAGTAGTGCTACAACCACCTCAGAAGCTAATCTCACATGCTAACAACAAACTAAAGATTTACAGTGAGCTAAGCCCTAATATGCTCAGTGCTTTTAACTTTGAACCTACACTTCTGGGCTTTATACCACACCCTAACCACTCAGGCACCTACATGATACACATGTAACCCAACTGCTAAGTGCACAGATTCTGATCCAGGCTACCTCATTTTCATCTTGCTTCTACCACTGACTGAGTGACTGAGTTAAGTTATTTAATCACTTTATGCCTCCATTTTCTTATCTGTAAGATGGGGATGATATTTGTTGACCTCCTAGAATAAATGATTTAATGAATGTGAAGCTCATGACAGTCCTTGACACAAATTAAGTACTGTTCATTAGCTTTTGTGTGTGTATTTTTCCCTATTAACTAGGCAGAGAGAATGGCAAATCTAAGAAACAAAGCCAAGAAATCATTTTGGGGGACGTTCTCTGGTGAAGCCACTGCTAGCTATCCTGGAACCTATTTCAGAATGCTAAGGCTCATGTCTAATATTGCCAAGGATCTGTCAAAGAGACAGCATCTTCCAGCTGGTTCCACCAAGGCTACCAGGGGTTTTTATTCCTTTCACAGTACCTATGCAGTGTTAGCAAAGAATCCTTTTTCTCCTGTGTATAGCTTTTGTATTTCTAAGGCTTCCTGTGCCTATAGTGATTGCTCCATGAAATTCCCTGTGCGATATTCATCCCCACACGAATATTTTAAGTCAAATAACAAGAGACAAGTTTAGGAACAAAAAAGTGCTTCCCGAACATCATGTGGACTTAACAGTAGCACACTTGTGGCTCCTGGGGATCCCAAGGAATACCCTATCATCAACTATCAAAAGAATATTTGAGTACCTGGAATTTTTAGTTAATCTTCTTTGAAATGCAAAGTTACCTAGAAATTTAAGGCTGGAAGATACCGCTGCTTGTTGTACACAGATCAACCATAAAAGGCCCAGGGACATGGTTCCTTAGCTCCTTCTCCTTCATGGAAGATCTAGCACTACCCCCACTCCATTCCCACCTATTTTTGAAAATAAAATCGCCCTTTAAAAGTGAAAAGCTACCTATGTTTAGTGACATATTTTTCAGCTACATCCGTCACTCAATTCATTTACTTGAAATGTAAAGGCAGGAGGGCCTGGCCCGTGCAAAGTAGGCCTCCAGTAATGGTTTCCTTTGGCCCAGCAAGCTGGGTTAAAGTAACACCATGCCCTTCCCAGGATTCCTGTTCTCCCTTCTGTAGCATGCTTCTACTTAGTTTGTATTGTCTGCCTCTTGCACAAGGATAACCTACAAGAGGACAGGGATTTGGGCCTATTTTTTTCCACAGCTGCACCCTTGGCATCTAGGATTACACCTGATACTCAGGTGGTTGTGATGTACCCGAAGCTGATTGACCACAGTCTATGGGACACTCTGGTCAACATCCCCAGACTACAGATTTTCCCAGTTCCTACTCCTGGCATCCTTGACACTAGAGTAAACATAGCCATCTTGTCTAAATAGTCCTTTCTAACCCAAGAAAAAAATTTCTAAGCAAATCATTTAATCATAAAGTCAAATCAGACAGAATCCTGTCAAGACTCCAAACTTTACCCGTTCTTGGAGATAAAATTCTGACCTAATGCTTTGCATAGATGACCACTCTCCTAGTCAACCACTCCACTGCATGATACATTCTCTTGCAGAATTGGCTTAAGGGGTTCAGTATTTGCAGAATATCTTGTGGACATATTTGTACACAAAAATCAGAAAAAAGAATCCTCTTTGCAAATAAGCATACCTTACATCTCAAATGAATAAAAAAGTAGTACCTACATTTAAATCACTTTATTTAACTGCATAAATATAAGTCAGCTATCTTTTGGATGAAGAGTTGAGGAAATGAGACAAAACAGTCAGTGATGGAAAGGTAGGAGGATGGATAATCACCAGAAAAGACGGCCAACAGGTTACCTGAGCATCAAGGCACAGCATTCCTGTGAAAAGCAACCTGTATGTCCTCCCATTAAGGTTCTTAATCAAGCAACTGAGTACTTCCATTGATCCTTCCTCCATTATCACCTCTCTCAATGAGTGATAACCCAGCTGGAACACATTCAAATACAAAATGGCGGCTGTTCTTCTTTTAATGAAGGACCTCCCAGAGACACAAACAGGCAACCCAAAGGATTCTCCAGTATCGCACAGATTAGCCAGGTCTTTTCCTTACCCAATGGTCTGCAATATGGGCACAAGCATCATTGCCTTTCTACTTATCACTATGTGCCCTGAGCCTGGCACCCAGCAAAACTTTGCAAATATTTTGGATAAGTGCCTCTGTTAATGAGTTTTTTGTAATTTCTTGGATTGATCAGCTTTCCAGCCAAAAGCCCATAAAACCAAAATGAAGCAACATCCATGGAATCGGACTGCAATTTGGTACCAGTCACTGCCAACTGCACAGAGCAGTTCATTGATAGGAACTCGCCAACCACAGCCCACATTCCATTAGAGTCCAAAAAAGCAGTTTCTCCTTGTGAATGAAGTAACTCACAGCCGAAAAAGATAACCTCCCCTCACCCCGCCGACACCTACCTTGTCTTCAAAATGCTATCTTGGAAAAAGGGCTTCCTTTTCATTAATAAAACCTACTTTTAAAAACAAAGCGAACTGGTCCTAAATCAGAAACAGAATTGAGAGATCTCCAAACTCAGTCCTTGTAGGCTCTCATTTATCTAGCAGGTCACTTAAGTTTTGGAACAAATACATTTCCTTCTGGAACGGTACAGTTTTGCTTCGTATAATGTAAAGCACACCAACACACACACACACCACACACACACACACACCACACACACACACACACACCAACACACACACACACACACATTAATAAATTTGTGGCTCACCTCCCCTCGCTCAAAAAGTGAAGCCAGTCTTTTGAATATTTTAAAAAACAACCTTGAAAAACCTAGAGCTCATCTTTTCTTTTTTTAAACTCCCCCTCCCCCAAATCTCTGCAGTAACGACTCCTCCAGGAGAAGATGAAGAGATGAGGGGAGGTTCCCCTGTACGATGTTTAATCCACTGAGTTGATCAAGTTTCTGGAACAACACTAGACTCCCCTTTGGCCCCTCCCCTAAAAGAAAAGCACAGCAACGCGGCCACTAGGGCCACCCAACCCCACCCAACCTGGCGCCCGGAGCCCTCGCAGCGGAGGCGGCGACCACAGCCTCTAGAGACAAAGTTCTGTAGTGCACTGACTTCTATCATACTCAGAGTCGGAGTGTCTCAGAACTTTGCCTCAAAAGACCAAACGGGCTGTCTTCCTCTAGAAGTATCCTCCTGCAGGTGTGCTCCCCCCAGCCCCAGCCAAGAAAAGGAGAAAACTCGTTACAAGCAATTTAGCTCAGGATGCGACTGATAATGGAATGGGTCATTAATTATGGAAAGTTACTGCGGCAGTCAGCAGAAGCGAATGCCCAGCAGAATGGTGTTCTAACAGCCCGGTATGACAAATTCTGGTCGCAATGTCATACCAAATGGACTGCTGGAATCAAACACCTTCCTTTCTTTCTCCCCACCCCCAGATTAGAACCGATTCCCAGTCGAACCCTCACCTCCTCAGTCATGTTATTTAAACTTTTGCAAGCAGCTAACTTACTTATTCCATCTTACTTGTGACAACTTTTTACCTTCCCATCTGGAAAGCTGGTGGGGAGGGAGTCTACAGGAGGACGAATTCCTGGACCAGAAAGATTTTGGAGGAGGGGGGAGTACAGGCCCGGGTAAGGCCCTGCAGACGGGACAGCCCAGAAAAGCAAGGCTCCGAGGGCCTCCTCTTCCTTCAGCCATTCCCACCACTCTACTTCGGGTCTCCCCACAGTCCGCGCCCAGCCCAGGGAACTCGCCTCTATTCTGTCCGCTCCCCTCTGCTCCACCCACTCATTCCTCGGGATTCTCCCTGCCCCACAAAGCAGAGCTTTCCGCGGACCCCATCTGCACAAATCTCGCCCCTAGCTCACGGCCCCAGCACCGGCCGGGCTCCTCGCCCCTCCCCGAACCCCTTCCCCCCGCGGCTTTGCGGACCACCCTCCCTCCCGACCCCAACAGATCCCTCCCCCACGCGCCGCACCCGAACAGCTGTTGCTCCCGTGCAACAGGTCTGGAAAGTGCCTTCCCATCTTCCCCACCACCACCTC
>NW_022900916.1:27495252-27527708 GCF_012274545.1 Fukomys damarensis
GGGCCGGGAGGGCGGGGCGCTCCAGGTGGCCACCTGGCCCGAAGTCCTGCCCCACCCCCATCCGGTCCTAGCCACCTCTCCCGACTCGGCCTCTAGCGACCGTCTGGCTGGACGCTGTCCTCAGCCACCCCGCTTGGCCCAAAGAATCCGCGTTTGGCAAGGTGCTGCGGAACGCCCGCTTCTTCCGGAGCCCCGGCCAGAGCCCATACTGGGCCTGGGTCTCTCCTAGGCTGTGGAAGAAGCTGCCACGACGTGGCCTGGTGGGCAGAGTACAAAATGAAAACCACAGGGAGGACAGTTTCCTCCCTCTGGCTGGGAGTCGAAGAACTAATAGCGAGACTCCTGGTAAGAAAATTGTAAGACAAAGCAAAATCGAAAATTCATCGAAGTTAAAAAGGTTATCCTTTTTGGTTAACAGCCTGTCACCGATCCCCAAATAAAAAAGAGAACAAGAGCTGACTAAAAGTAGCAAAAATACCCGTTCTGATTTTTTTTGTTTTTAACGTGTACAGGGACTAACCGAAAGGCCGGTCGTCTCCACTCTGACCACTGATGGGTACTGGGCAGCCGACAGTGGAGCCTGCAGCTAACTTCTCCCCACATCTGGAAGGCAGTGGAGCTCCGAGTTCCCTAAAGAAGTCAGGGGGCCCAAAAACCGATCTGCTCTGAGTGGGGTTCCCCAGCACACTGGAGAAGTCGCTTTTGTAGAAAGAAAGGGAATTGATGAGTGGCCACAGGAGACGGACATCTTCCTCCCCTCCCCTCGCCAAGGAAAAGAAAGTGGTAGCATCGCAAAGGTGGAGGCCGTGCTGACTCTTTTGCCAGCCTCCAGTCACCAAAGTAAGAGAAAAGGGCTGCATTTTTAAAGATATAAATATTACTCAGAATTGACCTAGGTTTTTCCCCCTTCGTGTAATAAAGTATCTGTATCATCTTTATAAATTTTCCATCTTAAATCTGGCCGAATGATACAGAAAAACAAAAGATACATTTTCATGGGAAGATTCTTACCTGGAAAATTCTTCCCATTCTCTCTTCTTAATTTACTCTTTCCTTCTCCCCATTTCCCCCATGGAAAAATAAATCATTGCTCCTTCCAACTGTTTTATGCTCAAGGATCTCTCTCTCCACTCTCTTTTCTCTTCCCTCTGCACACTGGCTTGTTTATCTGACCCTTCCCGGGTTGGCAGGGGCCTCTCCCCTCATTGTCTCCTCCAGCCCCCCACCCCCTGCTCGGCCCAGGCCTGCCGGCAGGGCTAGCTGGGCCTCAGACTTGGTCCGGCTCTGCCGCCCGTTCTGTTGCGTGCACTGGAATATTGATTTTTCAGTGTGTGCGCGCCGGCTCTGTAAAAATCAATATTTCAGTAGCTCGAGCACAGCACAGGGCAGTGTAATGGAGCTGGCCTGCTGATGTAACGTGCGGGGTCCACCCTTGCAGATTGAGGTCAGTCAGAAAATGGCAGTGTGCTTTCCTCTTTCATTGTTTGCTTCAGAGATGAAGGGAGTTTGCATACAGTCGTGTACATCAGATACCAAGACAAGTAACCTTACTGCTACTGGGTATTGCGGGAACCCAGTTAGAAAGGCGTAACTGCGATGGTGATGGTGGAAGATGCTGATTATCCCATCCAAGAACCTTTACATACAGAAGGAGGGAAGGGGAGGAGTTATGGTCTGTCATCAGTCCTACCAAGTTTCAAAATGAGAAAACGAAAATAGGCTCTCTCTAGGAAAAGCTGGAGGTTGTCTCTTTTAGTAGTAGTCGTTTATATCTTTAGTAGTGGGTATGTGGAAGCTCATTACCCTACAGCCCCAGAATATGCTTCTTATTAAAAGGACAAGAGATATCTTGCATGATTTGAAGGGAAAAAAATCAATAATGGTACCAACCTGGGAGCTGTCATCACGACATTTGACAGGAGGAAAGATGGCCGGGCTTGGGGTCAGGACTGTGAGTCTCGTCTGCCAGGCACCACTCCATGAGATGAGCCGGGTGAGTCTGCTCCCTGTCCTGGCCTGCTGAGCTTCACCCGTTACCTAAAGGCTTCCACTAAGTGACCTCCTCCACATAACCCCTTACTCTAACCTTTATGATTCCATGGAGGAAATAGTGTTTCCACTAAAATCAAAAGATGTAACTATGTCAAGTGTGTATCACAGATGAGAAAAGTAGATTAATATCAAAATGTTGCAGTAGCAGACAGTAGGTATGTTCCTCCCTCAGCTGTACGTTTTGTTTAAATTGGATTGTCTTCCAATACAATCTTTGGGGGGAACATTTTCCAAAACATACTTTTGACCTAACATTTCTAAGAGGTTTCATTAAAGAAATAATATCACTAGAAAGCTGTTTATCACTGCCAGTTTTCAATACATTAGAAATAACTTAAACATCCAACAACAGAAGACTCGTTAAATAAAATATGTTAACTATGCATTTGACCCATGGAACACAACTATTTCATGCGATGATGCTGAATAACCATTAAAATAATATAGGAGATTTGCATGTCTTGAAATATGTGCATGATTTAAATCTACGTCCAGCTGTGTATTCTCATAATGGAAAAGAATATGGACTCTGAAGCCTCATGGATTGGGTTCAGATCGTGTCCTTATCATTAGCAATCCATGTGACTTCCATTAGCTATAAGCTAAGTGTATTCATTTTTGTTGCTGTTATAGCAAATAAGCACAAATGCAGTAGCTTAAATCAACATAAATTCATTATTTTACTGCTCCGGTAATCCCAAGACCAAAGGGGGTTTCACTGGGCCAAAATCAAGATCAGGCCACACTAGTTCTAGAGGCTTCTTACCTTCTCAGCCCCAAAGCACAGCGTGCCAACTTTTGCTTCTGTCATCGCATCACCTCCTTAACTCTCACCTTCCTACTTCCTTCATACACGTACTTTTTTGATGACACAAGGTCCACAAAGATAGTCAGGGTCATTTTGCCAACTCAGGATTCTTCTGCTACCTTGATGTCAACCATTATCAGCCCTCACTGGGCTAAGGTCAAGGCATCAGCAGGGTTGTCTTCCTTTCTGAAAGCTCTAGAGGAGAATCTGTTTTCTTTCCTTTTCAGTTTCTAGAGACTGACCGCATTCCATGGCCCATGGCCCCCTTCCTCAGTCTTGAAGTTTTCTTACATGCATCACTCTGACACTGACTCCTCTGCCTCCCTCTTCCACATTTACGAACTCTTGCAATTACATTGGGCCCAGCTGGGTAAGCCCAGGATATGTTCCCTCTTTTAATATCAGCTAAATAGAAAGTTTAATTCCATCTGCTACCTTGATTCTTCTGTACTATGTAGCGTAAAACATATGGTTCCTGGGAAAGGAATTGGACATCTTTAGGAAGCTATTATTCTGCTGGGCACATTCAGGATAATAGTGATAATCTACATCATAGAGTCATGGGGAATATTTAAAAGAATCCATACATGTAAAAGGTCTAGAACTATGGCTGGCATATAATAAGCACTCCATAATAATGAACCCATACTGTAATCCTAGCACTCAGGGAGGCTGAGGCAGGGGGATCGCTGTGAGTTCGAGACCAGACTGGGCCACATAGTGAGTTCCAAGGCAGTCTGAACTACACAGTGAGACCCTGTCTCAAAAACAAACAAACAAAAATAAATAATGAACCCATAATGAGTAGCTGTTATAGGTTCTGTCTGAAAAGGAAATATAGAATATAAGCTGTAGTTGCACCTGGTGAGGGGGATTGATGTTGATTTTAATTTTCTTCATTTTGCAAATTCTTTTCCTTTTTCTACCATGAACCTGGGTACTTTTAAAAGTTTAAATAAAAATGGACAAAGCAATAAAAGAAGTATAATAGAAAAATAATTTAATTTGAGTTTAAATGCTGTCCAGGGGTCAGCATAGCTGCAAAATACATTGTGGAATTAGGTGAGCTGCTTTCTCTACCCTTCAGTCTTCCTCATGGGTAACATGAGAAATGTTAACTGTGTATTTTGAAAGATAATTTCCAGTTCTAAATGCTGTACATCTAAAATTTTAAATATTAACAAATCAATAAATGGCTAACAACATGTCTTACACATAAAGAAAATTCCAAAGAGTCAGTAAGAAATGAGCCCTATAGGAAAAATGAAAATATAAAAGGGCTAAATAAGCATCACACAGAAGAAAAACAAATGGCAAATAAGCATAGGAAAAGATGTTAAGCCTTGTCAGCAATAAGGAAATGCAGTTTAAGATTCAATGAAATATCATTTTATATCCACTAGGTTTTCATGCAGATAGTGCAAATCATAGCATTTTGGAGTCTTCTCAAACAATGGAATATTATACAGCAGTGAAAAGTTATGAATAAAGCTTAGAAACATAATGCTAAGGGGGAAAAAAATCAAGTCCTGAGACAACAGATACTATGATGTAATTTTACAAAGTTCTAACACAAAGCTAAACAATTTTCAAGGATTCACCAAGTAGTAGAAAGCAGAGAACCACTAAAGAGGAAATATAGAATAGTGGTTACTAGTGAGAGGTAGAGGAAAAGGGGTAGGAAAGAAACATAAAAGAGATGCATTGATAATGTTCTTTCTTAAATTTGACCTGACCCCTAGGCTCAGAGGTGTGCACTGTATTAAGCATCATAAGTTGCATGTGTAGGAAGAGGGTAATTTGGGGGTTAGCAGTGTGGGCCAGTGAACAGCACCCCAAAGTCACCATTTACATCCACCTGTGGGTGGGTGGTGGGTGTGTAGACACTCACGTGGTTGGGTGGAATACCCATTTTGTAGATTCACTACTCAAGGTAGAATGAACCTCAGTCTGTTACAAACCTCTTGCTGTGAGGTCTTTAGTTTGGGGAACATACATTTTTTTGCAACTTTTATCATTACAAATTACTAAAAAACAAAAGGAAAAATAATATAGTGTAACTGTGTCCTATAAAGCTGCTATAAAAGTTGATGTACAGTGTAAACAAATCCATCCCCCATCACCAGTTTTAACAATTATCACCTCATGATGATGCCTGTTTCATTTGTACCTCTCCCAATCTTCTTTCGGCATTATATTGTATTATTCTAAAGCAAATTCTCCATATTAAAAGATATTGATGCTGTGGCTCCAAAAGTATTATAAATGACTATATCGATCACATTATAACATTGTTGTAAGCTATCTGTTTTAATCAAATATAAAAAAGGGCCCAAACTGTTTGTATACGAGACTGCCTTTAACTTCCCAGTGGAGGGCTTTCTTGGACATGGACATAGGTTGCATAACATAGGTGAAATTTTGCAGGAATTTATAATTAGGGGAAGAGGAGCAATAACTTAAAGAGAAATTCTACTTTTTAAGGCTTCCATTTATTTCTTCAAGCTCATCATCAACAGAAACAGTTAAAGAAATAACATTAGTTCTATTGCAATTCTTAACTAGTATTCCTGGTGTTAAATTCCTAAAGCTGACCCTTGTCATTGATTGATAAATGTGACTGTCTGTTGGGGGCAAAAGTTTACACTAAGCACTGGAAAGGAATAAAAAGTAAATCAGGTATGGCTTCTTCCTATCATGAAGAAACTGTCTGGTTTCTATTCAGGGTTCCTACAGTAGGAGCATCATTGCTGCCCTGGGTGGGAAGCAACACTGACCATGCCTGCATCTAAGAACAAGATGATTGAGGATGTGGACTGGTCACAGTGGAAAGACCAGCCATGTGATGAGAGGAGCTTTGAGCTGAGTGGTGATATCAACCCCATTACTACGGAAGAAAGAAGGGCTGGAGATGGAGCTCAATAATGGGACTGGATAGTGAATATAACAATGGGCCCAGAAGACAGAGGCTTGGAAGCTTTACTTTTGACCCCTTTGTCCTGTGTGTCTTTGCTTGGCTTGGCTTGCATTCTGTGGGCATTCTATTAAAATCAAGCCCGATGTAGCCATGAGAGCTCTGAGTTTGGAAGGCAGTTGGTGAGAAATACAGGTGGCCTGGGGACCTCCTGAGGTTCAGTGGGTGCCCGTATCAGAAGTCAGGTGGTTTTGTTGAAGACTATCTTTAACCTGTGGACTCAGCACCGGTTAGGGTCAGAATTGCATCACAACCTTGCACTCCTCTTTCCAAACCTTTACAGATTAGTCAAGGAGATAAGACACAAATGCTTAAGGACAACATAGTGTTGTGCAACAGTTAGATGCACCGAGGGAAGACAGAAAGGAAGAAGTCGCTCCTAAGAAAGAAAGAAGTCCTGGGGACAGAGTGGTCCTTGCCGGGAGTCTGCAAAGACGAGTAAGACTTGGAAAAATAAACAGCATTCATGGAGGGCTTGCATGTAGTAAATTATGTAGTACACAATTGTGTTTGTCAGCTTTCAATCATTATAACAAGCTGAGGGAATATATTTATAAAGAGAAAAGGTTTATTCGGGCTTGTGGTTATAGTGGCTCCAGCACATTCCTTCATAGGTGCATTGTTTGGGGTGCACCCGCTGGCAATGGCAGAGAAAACTCGGAGTGAACTGCTCACCTCCTGGCCAGGAACCAGGACAACAGAAGGGAGGAGCCAGGGGCCCACAATTACCTTTGCAGTCACACCTCCAGTGATCTGAGGATCAGATCTTCTGCTGGGCCCCATTCCTAAAAGTTCTACCACCTTCCAATAGCACCGCCCTGGGAACTGAGCCACACATGGGACTATGGGCAGCACTCAACAACCAAAGGATAACAACAGTCCCCTGAGGTTGCATTAATATTGTTCACTGTTACAGCTAAATAAATTGAGGCTTCAAACTATGCCATTCTCATTTTTTTAATCTCTTATGACAATTGGCCTAATACATACTATGGGCACTTGAGTCTTTGCTGAATGAGTGGATATTATGCTACAGTGACCCATATCAAATTGCTGGTAACTGACCCCTTTTCACCCACAAAAATGACAATTTGTTATTATTTTAGCTTGTTTTAAAATTGTATTATAGTCATGCTTCAGAGATAGACTAATGTTGAAATTGAAGTATCTTTCTGTCAAAGACATTAAAGTTGGAATCAGAAACCATATAAGGAAAAACAAGCTCCATAAAGTACATTGAGTAGTTGACATAAGAATAGTGGCTCACACAACATTCTTTCTCGATGAATGAGAAATGACTATTTTTAGCCTTCCTCAACCAAGAAATTAGGAAATTTTATAAGTTGGGCAAGTGTCATATTAGAGATGACATTGTTGATCAAAGGAAGAAGGCCAGCTGATGTCACTGTCTATGATAGCTGATGTCTATGAAACAAGAGACATACCTACACTCTCACCTAGGTTTCTGTGAACTCTCACTACATTCACAGCTGGCTCCACACACGGTCAAGAGTCAAAGCTAAATCCCCATGAGTGGCCATTGCCATCATAGCTTAAACAGAGGGAACTAATAACCCAGACAACATATTCCAAGGTTGAAGCATGCAGACCAGATGGGCAGCCACTTCCAAACTTCCAGTTAAGAGTCAACACACACACACACACACACACACACACACACACACGAATCACAAGCCAAGGAGAATGCACATGTAGAGTGGACTGAACCCCCAATTCACAATTCTGCCCTGAAATTCTGTCTTATTCAGTATGTTTGCTTAGTTTAATTGAACAAGAGATTGTATAAGACAGTTTGTTTCTGAAGCAGCTTAAACTTGATTGCTGACTCTACCGAAACAGACCTACTCCTGTGAAAGATTTTTCCTAAAAGTTCTCTTCAAAATACAGTGCTCTAAAGTACATGTTCCATAGAAATCATTGTTTCTAGCTAGAAAAGTGGAGGAAGGGGACTAGAAAGATGTGATTTGCACGTCTAAGGTGCTTAGTGCTCACTCCAAGTCTGGAGGCAAGACCAAACTGATGTGTAAAGCTTTCTACTTAAATGAAAAAATGTATCGATCAAATGGCACTAGATGTACCTTTCATTTATAAGTTGCTGCGAAATTCTGTTGCAAATCTTAAGCTATTTAACTCTCCTAACACAGTAGTCAGAAAATTTCCAGCTTCTAACCTTTCAACTTCATAATCAGCACTCATTTTAGCCCTTAGGTAGTGATCTTAAAAAAACAGACTCTCTAGCATAGCTTATTAATGCTCTGCTAAACATGTACAATCCCCCTTCCCAGCACCTTTGAAAGACCGATCTCACACTGCTGCCCACCTCCAAAGAGCCACACGTGCAAACATATGCAATCTGTTTTCAAATCCTTCAATTTGGAGTGCCATGGAAATAACAGTACATGTCTGTTAAAGTTGCTCTTCTTTTCCCCATGTTTCATTTTGATCTAGATGTTTTCTTTACAAAGAGAGAGATTCTGCCTTTAAGCCGGATGTCTGCAGGGCCTTACAGAGAGTTGACAATCCTACAAAATATGGTGATCCCTTCCCAACAGCGCCACAGTTGACTGGTCTCATTCCTGGCAGCTCCTCCAGCTCTAACAAGAGGGAGAGCTTGTCTCTCCTGCATCCTCCTTCCCAGCAAACACCAAAGCCCCGTGGACCTTTAGAAAAGCTGCCAAACAGAGACCTTTATAAAGGAAGGTCAGATATGAGGCTTTTGGAATCTTTATCCCTGGTTTTTTTTCCTTTCTTTCTTTCTTTTTGCTTATTGAGTGGTATCCCTGATTTTCAATAGCCCAGTATCTTGTTTTCTTTTCCAATCTCCTTTAGGTCTAAGAGGTCTAGACCACTACCCATTTCCTTCACCTTACAGCCAACCCCTCACATTGTTTCTCTTCTTTTGCAATACACCGAGTTATAACATCCAGCTCATTTTTCTTTTCTTTCTTTGCAGTCTTCAACCATCATCAACTCAATAGACCTCTTAAAGTAATTTGATTATCTTTCTGGAGAAAATCCACCTTCACCAACAGTCTGTGTGAACAGCATATATCCCTTTTAAAGCAGTATTCTTTTTAATATTGACTATGGACTCTCATTGTATTTTCTAACAGATTCTGAACTTGTAGAAAGTTTCTCTAAAATAATGCAGAAAGAGGACAAGGGAGAAAAAGAATGGATTGTAACTTGATTTAATCTTCTAGAATGATTCACTCTTTATAATTTTATTTCTCTATATATTGTGAATGCCTCCATAAAATGTTTGATTTACTCAAGATCAGGCAGTATCTTGTTAAATGAAAAGCAGAGGAATGTAGTTCAGTTCAGATTTGCCAACCTACAGAGCAGGGACAACTCTGCTCTGGAGTAAATCTGGTTTACTAAAGATGAGTCACATTATTGGAGTTGGTACTGATCCTCGGGGTTATTTTTGCTCACGGATGGAGTTTTGATTGTAAGAATCAGTGACATCAACACTCCTACAGCGGTGGAAACCTTTTTGCTTATTGCAGAACACCAGATGTCGCCGGGCTTGCTCCTTCTGCCTATAATTCCAACTGCCTGACTTACCAGACACCATTCACTTTTTTCCTCCTTCAGTAACACTTTGAACAAATCTCTCTGTAACCCAGAGCTTTGAAATCAACAGTTTACCCCTGTGACCACTGCTGGTCCATGTGGCACTTCAGTGTAAATTAAGAAAAGACACCCCTTCCTATGGATGAGTCACAGAAAGAAGGGATAACATTAACCATTTGTTTTTATATACAATTTAGGAAAAAATTAGGGAGGGCATTTGTCTTCTCTCTTCCCAGGCCCATACTTTCACCATGAAACAAAAGAGGGATTGGTGCTCATAAAGCTTGTTGCTCAGTTCAATTTCAAGATGTATCTTATTAACAATTGTGAGAGTTTTCCTTTAAGACCAAATCTCTTCCAAAGTGAATGGAACCAGGTCAACATTCTGCATGAGAAAGACTTTTTAGAGACCAGGCACTTGATCTGCAAATGCACGCTTTGCAGCCTGCCAGCCACTCAGTGATCACTTCCGTTTTTAGAGATGACCTTATATTCTGGGGTTTCAATGAGAACAAGAGGAAAAATGCAATGGTGCTTTCTTCTTGTGCCTGAGACCACTCCAACACTAATTTTGATGACCTTCCCACATATCCCCCTTTTGTGGAGGGAGACAGTGGAGGGGAGAGGGAAGCAAGAGAAGGGAATGAGAGGCAGGTGCTATGGGCTCTCAGCAACACCCTGCAAACAGATTCTGGAAGTATGGATGGCTTTCCTCCTGGTCTCAGCCTTGTCATGTGCCCTGTCTTGAGAGTGCGCTGCTCAGTCGCTGGCAGCTCCTCCTGATGAGAGTGGGCCACAGGTCTCTACTCCCCCCGTTCTTCAACCACATTATAGCACTTTCCTAACATACACTAACATGTATGGCTCGGAGTGCTGTTTCAGAGAGTCTTGGCTTTTAAACCTAAAGCGACCCCAGACATAACCTATTTCAGCATTTTCAACTTCACCCTCTAATAGGAAAAAATGGCAATATAAGGTTATATAAGCATAGATTATATATAACATATATAACATGGTTATATAAGCATAGATTTAACTGAAATGAAAGCTTTAAAAATAATATTGTCATAAGCCATGGGATGCACTCTAAATTTTTATTCTATGTTTTAAATTATCTGTAATACTGATCACAACTCATTGGATAAATTTCATGAATTGCTAAAGGGTTGAGGCCTATAGGTTTGAGACTCACTTATCTATGTTAATCCTCTTATGTTTTAGAGCAGGAAATTGAAGTTCAGAAAGATTAAGCGAACTGGCCAAGGTCACACAGCTACTGTCTGGTGTCAGAGTCAGGACTATAACCAGGGGAGTGAATTTGCCTAACTTAGCTAATTATTAATAATAAACATTCTTCTTGCCAAACAGTGTGTCATACTGTGAAGGGTGCGTGCTGTTAGTTACAAAAACATATGCACTTATTTTTAATGGTAGAAAATTAAAGTCACCAAAAGAAAAACAATAGAATATCATCTCTCTAAATCCTCACAGACTCATCATTTTTAGCTTCAAACTCCAGTGCCTCGATGGCTGTCTATATAAATATGTATAAAGATAGTCTGCTTATTTTACAAATGTTTCAGATTATGTCTGTAAGTTGGCTCCAGTTTGCCGGCTCATGTACACTTCTCTTCACCGACATCTCTAATACAAGAGAAAAAACTTGAACAACCAGTCCTTCCAAAGATCATGGGTTAAGCCTATTTGGACAAAGAAGGACCAATGGGCCCTTTGTGATCAAATGGGGGTGAGTCATACACTCAGAGACTGCTGAGTTCTGAGTAGGAAGTGGGACGCAATGGTAGCAATGGTGGAAGTCTAGAACATGCTCGGGAAAACCCAACAGCCTCACGACCCATCATTCATAGATGGTTATTACTCAAGGTCTGTGCCTACAGCACCTGCAGTTGACCCTGACCTGGCTAACCCCACAGGAGCAACAATTCCATTAAGATAAATTAGCCTATAAGAATTCATCCCTAAATCTTAGTCACCAGCATAGTTTCCTTCAAAAAAGGCATGAGTGCCTTCCTGTTCTACCTATTTTTATCCTGTTCAAAAAAAAAAAAAAGTCTTCTCCAGCCAAAGTAAACAACCTCTCTCTTACTCTCTCCTCTGCAGCAAGGCTGCCTACAAACCTGCATAGGATGTGAAACCAAGGGTGCATGCACCTGATTTTGCCGTGTGTGTGTGTGTGTGTGTGTGTGTGTGTGTGTGTGTGTGTTTCATTGATATGGTACCTTTTAACTAGTTCATGTGTCACTTGATGAAAGCAGCTACGACCTTTTACAACAATTGGCCTTTGTCTGTACATTGGCTCTCTTCACTTTCTTGGGACCCATGAAGATCACCTTAGGGGCACCTTTCAACCTGTTCATGTGAAATGGCAACAGAACAGAAAAATGATACCAAAGTAAACGGACAATTTCTGTAGATACAAACGGATGGATATTGGTACTTTTAGTTTGTGAATATGAAAATGTCACAGGTCATTTGTGGGCATATTTCAACTGGAAGCCAAAATTGCTCCAGGGTAAACATATGGAGCACATGTGCAGAAGGACTGAAAATTAGGTATGAAAGTCATATATGCAAAATTACCACAAAATTCCTGCTGTGATTATTATGAAATTGCCTTGGAGTGTAGGTTTCTGGATCACTTTTCAAGCAATGCAATTTCTTTCAATAAACCCCTGGGCAGCACTCTCTCCCCATTTCGTGGTCTATATCTCAACCCACGTAGCCCCTTGAATGTAGTGCCTGTTACAAGCCCTAACTACTAGAACAGCTGCTTAAGACATGATTTTTATTGAAATGATAGGGAGAAAAGTTCAGAGTATTTGATTATAACCTTTAAAATAAATTTTTTAATGGGTATATTCTTGTACTTTCTAAAGACACATATTTTAAATAGGGACTATGTTTGTTTTGGCAGACATGTGGGTGACCTGAAATGGGCAGACATCCATATCCACATTTATGGCAAATACAGTCTGCATCCTTTCCAGTGTCTGAAAAGGTGTCTGTCAATAATTACAAGTTATCCTTTCCCTCTCACTATATGGCTTTACTTCTTTTCAAAGACTGACATAGAAATTGCTACGAAATAGAGAATAATCAATCTTTACAAGAAAATAGGGTACCAAATTTTACAGCTAGAAGGATGGTCTATGTAATCTTTATAACACAGTGTCTCACACCTCAATATTAGAAAGGAGGTGGCCTTTTGCAGGAATGACACCTATCATGTTGGTGGTGGGAGTCCATAAGCTAAATTTCCTACGGATGACAGCAGCAACTTAATGGAATTAAAAAAAAAAAGGATTAAGTACCATTTCCAAAAGGGATGAGCTCCTTTAAGTAAATAATACTGCCCTTTTTCTACTTCCACGCACCAGTTCAGCTCCAACTGATAGGTGCACTGAAGAACCTGTGTCTGTAATAAGAACAAAATATCAGTTTCAGGTAAAATGAAACCAACCAGAAGACCATGACAATCTTCTGATTTTAGTAGTCAACAGTTCTTCAGTTCTTCCAAAACAGATTTGTGATTTTTGTTATTTTAGCACATGGCCATTTACAAATGGAATGTGTCCAAAACATTCACTTGTACTGGGTTCCTATATATCCAGGACTATAAATGGTAGTTCCCAGACCAGGCCATAGACATCTAATTAATTTATAACTTGCTGATGTTTTTAAAGGAGACAGAGATGCATGCAAAATTCAAAGGGCAGCAATTGGCCTTGTGAAATCTACCTGAGATTTTTAAAAAAATCCTATGATTTCTGTAAGTTCCAGACAGGAGAGAAAGAAGATGGGAAGGAAGGGACAAGAAGGGAATAAAGATGGGCCATCTCTGAGATGGCCTTCAATGATCACCTCCTGATATTCATAACCTGTGTAATTAATCTCTCCTTCGTGTGGGATGGACTTATTATTAAATTACTTCTAAGAGCTAGAAATAACAGTATGGCACACCTGAGGCTAGGTTATAAAAACGACTGATTTCTCTCTTGTTCTTCTTCATCCTTCTCCTACTTCTTCTTCCTTCTCTCTTTCTCTCATCACCTGCCTTGGCAGAGGCTTGCTGCTATGCCATGGGGCCACTTGCAGAGAAGTCCACATGGCAAAGAATCCAGTTTTCCAAGCAAAAGATTTTGGGAATAGACCCCCTTACAAGTAAGTCTTCAGACAAGACTGAAACCCTCGCTAATACTTTGGCTACAACTTTATGAGACACTTTTATTCCGAGGGGCCCAGTTAAGCCATGCCCAGATTCCTCACTTGTAAAACCTGTTAAGATAGTAGATGTTTATCATTGTAAGCTATTAGGTTTTATAGTAAGTTACTATGATACATTGGATAACTAATTCAGAAATGGAAGAAATGAGTGAGGAAGGGATAATAAACATCAACCATGGTCCAACCAAGAAACAGAGACTACTGAGTATTCTAGATTTTCAGGAGACAACAAAGCTAAGCAACTATGAGGAGACAGCAGGACCACCCAGAGACTAGGAGGAGCTGGACACTCTACCCTAAGGTAGATGGTAAAAGGAGATAATGGTGTCACCAGAAGCCAGACAACCTACAAAAGTTGGAACCACAGGGAATCTTCCAGCAGGGGCTGAAGCCACAGCCATAGCTTCTGTCCAAGATGAAGACAAGGGACAGCATTGTGGCTCCTCTCTTCCACCTTCCATCCAGTTCTCATTTGTAACTTCCATTGGCCACATACCAGGTGACCCAGGATCCTACAGAACTCAGCCCACTCAGGTCAGTCTCCAAAACAAGAAATGGATTGGAAAGGTCCCAGGCCAGGCCAAACACATTAGTTAACTAACTAAAATAAGTGGGAGAATCTAATCTCATTATTCAGCAAACTCAACAAGAGGGTTTCTTATTATTTGTGGGAAACAAGGGTTATTCGTGATCTCTATGAAAAGTTAAATTATGTCACAACAAAAATAATACTTCTAGTCAATAATACAAAAGATGCAAAAGGATAAAATAAACCATGAAAGCAGCCAAACAAATGGTTCAGAAGTGGGAGAAACCATGGTGACCTGGCATTGGCTGGGTTTAAGAACTAGAAAGAATGAAGATCAGGATGAACCCAGGGTCCCAGAACCTGGGGGAAGGGGGAAGTGAGAGAAGCCACATCACAATGAAGCAGGGCGTGGAAGTATGAGGAGACCCAGAGCAGGCACCATCTGTAGACACAGGTGTTTGACTGGGCCATACACAATATCATGTCACTGCAGTCAAAAGACAAGTGAAACTGAAGAAAGAGCCTCCCCTCCCCTTCTCTGTAAGGGGAGAGGAATAGATATGAGTAACTATGACCTTGGAGGGCCCCCTGCTAGGCCAGAAGCCAGACTGCAGAGTGCTTAACGACTAGGTGAAGTCACACTGTAAAGTTTAACAGTGAATGGAAAGGTGAAAACAAGCATGTAAGGTGACAGGTGCCCACTAGGGATCTGATTTGAAAACCAAGGCAAGAAAAATATAGCTAAACACCAAAGGCCAGGAACCCACTCTGGGCTTGCAAGGGAGGCATTTGCAGTGCATGTGTCCCAGTATTTCCAGGGTCTGACCCTTAGTAGGTGCTTGATGCATAGTTGTGAAATGAATGAATGAGCTGAAGTAAAACCATACCAGTTGGGTGAGCAGAAAAACCACATAAGACTCATGGAAGATGCTCGACCATGATGTGGGGGCATGGTGGCCTGGCTGGAAAACCCCAGCGGCAGCCAGACCAGTGTGGGCAGCTGCAGTCCGAAAATGAGATGGTTCTTTTACAGCAAATATGCAGTCACAAATAGCACAGGCCTATGCAAATCACCACAGCTGCATGGCAAAGGACTGAAGAGTGGGCCAGGCACAAACACTTTCCTAGCTACCCTATTTTTCCCAGCTACCTGGCTGCTGGCAGTGAGCTGGGCTGCCACGCAGAAGGAGAACCCCTCCACAGGTCAGCTGCTCCTAAGCATTTGCCCTAAGAACCTCTGCTTCAGATATCACAGCCTCCAGGCTGGGTTCATACATACATTCCAAAGGATCATTGTGTGAGGTTGGTAAGGAATGCATAACATGTCTGTTGTAAGGAATGTTTAGAATGGCCCTCTATCTTTCTTACACCAAACCTTCTTCAGGGATGTGCTTTCACTGAGAAAGCAGCAGTTACAATTCATGTTGCCTCCTCAAAACCGTGATTGTAGGCCCAGGACAAGAGTGAGAGCCTTAATAAACCTCTAAGAAGACAGCACTGCTTATAAGCATTTTGAAAGAAAAAAAAAAGTCCCACACCTTATTCATAGTTGTCTCCAGTTTCCTTTCCTGTAGCAAAGAATCTAACCCAGTGCTTGCTTAGCACAGATATTCAAATATTTGCTGAAGGAAGATTCCATGAAAAAATTGTAATAATTCTCTAAATTAAATATTGAAGTAAATTTTAAGATGCAGCATGCATTTAGTTATAGTAATAATACTAGCAACACTAAAATGCACTGAACTTGAACTAAGTTCCAGAAACCACACTAAGCTACAATGGTTATCTTGTCCTTGTGTACCCTGTAAAACTTCAAAGCCCACGCTTGGACAACTGCTGTTGGCTGAAAAAAAAAAAACTGTTGCTTTTATTCATTTATTGTCTGCTTTCTTCATAAAGATTCGAGGTGGCCTACAAGAATACACACATCAAAATAAGATTTTCTAAAAAGTGAATTCATTTTTTAAGGGTACCATAACAAAGCCCCACAAGCTGGGTGGCTTACAAACAGATGTTTTTTCTGGTAGTTCTAGAGGCTAGAAGTCTAAAATCAAGGTGTTGGTAGATTGGTTTCTCCGGAAGGATCTGTTCCAGGTGTCTGTCCTTGCTTCGGGTGGTCCATTGGCTTGTGACGCCATAATTTTAGGCTTAACATGGTGTTCTTTCTAAGCACATGTCTAGGTCCAAATTTCTCCTTTTTATAAGGACACTATTTCACTTCGGGCTGGGGGCTCGAGCACAACCTCATCTGTAACAAACCCATTTCCAAATAAAGTCACACTCCAAGGTACCGCAGGTTAGGGTATCAATGTACAAGTTTTGAGAAAATAAAATTCAACATATTTTTAAAAAAGGAAGGAAGGATGGGGGATGGATTTGAATATACCAATTTATCTACCCACTCTGCTAAAACCTCACTGATCTAATAGAGTTATAATAAAGACGGATAAATCCATGTGCAAAAAACGGCTCCAGGGAGACAAGGGTAGTCAGGTGAAGAAGGATGTGTACCAGAGAGGAGAGAGATAACTGACAGGCAGAAAAGCGTGCAGTTACAACCCAGGGTTGATAAGATGTAAACCAACCCACTTCACAGAACCCAAGACCTGCTCTGGGAGATGCCAAATGTCAGGAAAAGCAGACGCCGGGGCACTTTGTGGACTCAGTTGCATAGTCTATTCAGAGGCACTGGACCACTTCCCTACCCCACATAGCAAGCCTGTCGACAGGCTTTTCCCAGGCCGCAGCCTAAAAAGAGCAGAAGACTGATTTTGGGCTGATCTAATAGAGAGCCCTGCACAGAGGCAACTGGCTTATAAAAGGGCTAGGGGTAGGGAATAGCATAAGGCCTGAACCAGGGATACGAAACGAATGCTCACACAGCCAGAAGCCCCCTTCCCTACCAAAGTCTCAGAGCACTGAGACTATGAATTGCAAAGGGAGGAGGATGGAAGATTCTGCACTGGAGATCCAAACAGCCCCAGGAGAATATCTTGCCACACTGATATTTAAGGCTCCTCAACAAAAAGCTGGCTCTCTGCCCAGTTATCCTATAGTGATTCTTGCCAATTGACAATTCTTATCCTTGTTTACAGAACATCAAGTGAGGTTCTACCATCTCACTCTTAAGTATGAAAGGACAGCCGGACACTTGGAGAAAACATATCTTAAAGTCATGGACTGAACAAAGGGACCCAAAGGAAACAGAAAATGAGAGAAATCAAAAGACAGGATTTTAAAAAAAATAAAACTAATATCCTTAGAGATAAGAACAGAATTTGATAAAAAAAAAGAACAATTAGAGAACATGAAAGGTCCCTTGACAATTAAAAATATAACAAATTAAAATTCATTCAAAATATCAAAAGATAAAGATAAGGAAACCTTTTAGAAAGTAGCACAAAATGTCCAAGAGTCAGAAAAGAGCAAAGAACAGATAAGGAAATTTGAAACTCAACTTGGTAAGTCTGATATCTGAATAATAGGAGTTGAAAAATAGAAAGAGGGGAATTAGAGGGAAGAAAATTATTGAATAAAAATGACAAGGGAAATATTTTGCAATGGTTAGGGTCCCTTGAGAACTGGTGCAATTAATGAAAGAAGAAACATACCAAGATTCATCATTGTGAAACTGGAGGACACAGGACTAAAGAGAAGACCTTGCTAGGGCACTACCACTGAGCTATACCCCGAGTCATTTCTCCACCTCTAAAACTGAGACGAGAATACTTCCCTCATATATGAAATGATATGTAAAAGAGACTTAACATAACACCTGCTTTACACCAAATATATAAGTGAGACCTTCCTTCACCCCACCTCAGACTTCTCAACAGCAACACTGAATGTAGAAGACTACAAAATAACATCTTCGAATTTTTTAACACACTTTCAAATCCAAAATTCTATGCCATTAAGTTATAAATCAGAAGGTGCAAGATCTGAGTAATGAATATAACTGTATTGTGTACCTAGAATGTACCAATAAAATCAATAAAAAGGAAAAAAGTTATCAATCAGCTCTGAGGGTGAAATAAAAACATTTTAAGACATAACATACAGAGTTCTAGAGTGTGATTTCTCTTATATAAAGATTCCTCTTGAGCCAGGCATGGTGGCGCACACCTATAATCCCAGCACTTGGGAGGCTGAGGCAGGAGGATCGCTGTGAGTTCAAGACCAGCCTGGGCTACATAGTGAGTTCCAGATCAGTCTCAATACATAGTGAGACTCTGTCTCAAAAGACCAAAAATAAATAAATCAGTAAGTATCCTCTTCTCAGGAAGAGACTATTTGCTTAAACAAAACCAAGAAAGTTTAAGATATAGAATGCAGATAATAATGAACTCCAAACACATGAAAACAAGAATTATTCACTAAATGATAGTAGAGGAAAGTTTCACAATGACAACTATGTTTCATGTATTCAGTCCTAAGATAGAGGACAGAGAGCTCAATGAGACAGATCTCCAACCAGAACTAGGGAATAAATACATTTGCATCTATAAAAATATTGGTAGGCATGTGACAAGGATACAGCCCATTGAGGGAAATAGTAATGACCCAAAAATCGGACAGATTAAAAAATAAGACAGCTTTTAACTCCAAGAAAATCAAAGGTTGTATGAGAAAGGGGACATAGTTCAGCTGTTGATTGCTCAAAAGCAAGTAATATTTGTGTGGATCAAATAATATGAATGCTAACTCTTTTAGTTTAACTAAAAATTAACTAAAATTTGTGATTCTGAATCCAGGAGATGAGGAGAGAAGTGGTAACAATGCAGCTGAGAGAGCTCAGTTCTCAGATGGGAAGTCAATAGTTAATATCTGAAAGCGAAAATTAAGGAAATAGCAAGATGAGCATGTAATTTCAAAACATGGAGGCAAACATCTGGTGATGCAGTGAACAGATAAAATGATTTTTTCTGAGACATGGAAGGGCGGGTAGAGAGCTGAGACAAGAGTCTCCTGACTTTTTGTTACAAGCCTTTTACTATTATTTCACCGTTTATAATCATATGTATGTATTACTTTGATAAAAATTAACTTCTGGTTTAAAAGAGAGAGAATAGTTAGAAATAATTCAATATTAGCAGTAGTTATGTGTGGATAGGATGATTTCAGGGGACTCAAATTTCATTCTGTATTCTTTTCTATATTACCCAACTTTTCTTAAATAATATGTATGAGAGATCCTGGGGAGCAGCAGTGTGGTCCAGACCAGAGCAGCTTCAGGCAGATCTTAGTCAGGGTCCAGAGGCTCCAGCAAGCCTGTCTAGTGTAGGCCTGCCCAGGAAAAAGCTGCCTAGGCCCACCCCATAGCATCAGTGAGTGTGCAAGGATCCCAGGGAGCAATGATGTGGTCCAGACCAGCATGGTTGCAGGCAGATCCCAGCCAGGGATCTGCCCAACCCCAGAGGCTAGGGCAAATCCTCTCAGCCAAGGCCCACCCAGGAAAGAGCTTCACAGGTGCACAAGCGTCAGCCACAGACTCACCCCATAGCACCGATGGTTTGAATCCAGGAATTGCTGTACCAGTGAGCAGCAGAGAAAAGGTGTCTTGGTGAGAATTGAAGATCACTGGGTGAGCAAAATGTTGTCTCTATAAAGGCACAGCAGGCTGCATCTCTTGAAATGAGAAGACACAGCAGCAAGTCCCAAAACCAGACTTCCAGATCACCTAAGGCAACTCCAAAGGGAAATGAGATGGAATAATCTGATACTCAACCACCTGACTCCCTGAACTGGCAACAAAGAGGATCTTGAAAAAATTAAGTCACAAATAATTTCTCAGATAACAGCAGAGATTGTGCCCATAGTACAAGACATGATTAATAGATCTGGAGCAGACACAGATTTAAAAAAAGATAGAGGAGCTAAGAAGCATGATGGAATCCCAATATAGGAATCAAATGGAATCCATAAAACAGATGCAAACAGATTTCCAGAAGATTAAAAACTCCATTGAAAGTTTATGCAGCAGAACGAGCCAATGAGAATGCAAACAGATCCAGAAGATTAAAAACTCCATTGAAAGTTTATGCAGCAGAACGAGCCAATGAGAGGACAGAATTTCAGATATAGAAGATAGGATTGTAATTATTGATTGGAAAAAGAAAAAAATCTCTTGAAAATAGTAAGGGACCATGAGAGATCAATCCAGTAGCTGCTAGATGATTCAAAGAAGAATAACATAAGACTGATTGGAGTCAGTGAAGAAACAGGAGAGAGTGCAGGTGACATTAAAAAAATGTTCACAGAAGTAATGGCAGAAAACTTCCCAAATAGGGAAAAAGAACCTGACATATAGATAAGTGAGGCTTATAGGGCCCCAACTAGCCATGATCAAAAAAATCTACACATAGGCATATGATAGATAAGATTCCAGAAACCCAACAGAACAAAATCCTGCAAGCAGTTAGAAAAAAGAAACAAATCATGTACAAAGGAAAGCCCATCAGCATCACAGCAGACTTCTCAACACAAATCCACAGGGTAAGAAGAGCATGGAGTAACATATTTAAAGCCCTAAAGGAAAACAATCTGTAACCCAGATTGATGTACCCTGCAAGATTATCTTTCAAAGTTGATGGAGAAATAAGATACTTTCATGACAAGGAGCCCCTTAGGAACTTCGTGAATCCTAAACCAGCACTCCAAAAAATTTCAAACAATATCTTAGGAAAAGACAATGAGGATCAAAACCCCAGGAAGTCCAGCAGAATGAATCCATCAGGCTCAACAAGAAATTAATTACAAAGGGGGAGAATCCAACAAAAAGTCATGACAATGATAAGACAATACATATCAGTTATAACCATCAATGTTAATGATCTCAATTGACCAATCAAAAGAAATAGACTGGCAGAATGGGTAAAGAAGCAAGATCCAACAATACGCTATATACAAGAAATGCACATAATTCAAAAAGAAACTCATAGACTAAAAATTAAAGGGTGGAAAACAATACTCCATGCGACAGGAACTCCCAAAAGAGCAGTAGTTATCATCTTTGCAGATCAAGTAGATTTCAAACCAACATTGACTGAGACAAAGAAGGACACTACATCCTTGTAAAGGGAACAATCCAAGAGGAAGAGATGACAATCGTAAATATATATGCACCAAACACAAGTGCACCCAACTATAAAAAACAAATACTAGTAGACATGAAAAATCATTAAGCACTAATATAGTAGTAGTGGGAGACCTCAATACTCCACTGTCACAAACAAATAGATCAATCAGACAAAAAATTAACAATGAAATAATAGAACTCAAACTCTTGAACAAATGAACTTAAGATGTTTATAGAGTGTTCCATCCCACAGCTGCACATGGATTGTTCTCCAAAATAGACCACACTTTTGCACATAGAACATGTCTAAGTGCAAAGGAATTGAAGTTATCAGACCATACTATGATGAAATTGGAGCAACAGCAAAAGAAATCGCAAGAATTTCATAAACACATGGAAATTGAACAACACACTTATGAATATAACCAGTGGGTCATAGAGGAAGTTAAAGAAGAAATCAGAGAGTTCCTTCAATTAAATTACAATGGCAATACAACATATCAGAATCTATGGGACACAATGAAAGCAGTTTTATGAGGGAAATTCATAGCAGTGAATACTCAGGAAAACAGAACGAGCTCAATTACACAAGCTGATGCTGAACTTCAAGCTTCTAGAAAAAGAAGAGCAGGTCAAACCCAAAGCTCATATAAGGGAGGAAATTATAAAGGTCAGGGCAGAAATTAATGCAATGTAGACTAAGAGAACAATACAAAATATCAATGAAGCCAAGAGTTGGCTCTTCGAAAGGATAAACAAAACTGACAGGCACTTAGCCAACCTTATCAAAAAAAAAAGAAAGAAAAGGCCCAAACCCATACAATTAGGAATGAAAAGGGTGAAATTACAACAGACGCAGCAAAAATCCAGAGGATCATCAATACCTACTTTGAGAATCTATATGCCAATAAGATGGAAAATACAGAAGAATTGGATAGATTCCTAGATTTGTGTGAATTACCAAAGTTGAATGAAGATGGCCCAAAAAAATCTAAACAACCCAATATCAATCAATGAAATTAAAAATGTAATAAAAAACTTACCAACTAAGAAAAGTCCAGGTCCTGATGGCTTCACTGCTGAATTCTACAAGACACTTAGAGAGAACTGCTGCTACTCCTGTTGAAACTCTTCAATGGAATTGAAAGGGAAGCAATACTTCAAAATTCATTCCTGGAAGCAAGCATCACCTTGATCCCCCAAGCAGAGAAAGACCCAACCACAAAAGAGAACTATGGGCCAATCTCACTAATGAACATAGATGCAAAAATCTTTAATAAGTTACTTGCAAATAGAATTCAGGAGATCATTAAGAAGATCATACACACCCATCAAGTCTGATTCATCCTAGGGATGCAGGGATGGTTTAACATACATAAATCAATGAATATAATACACTATATTAATAGAGCCAAGGACAAAAGATGCAGAAAAAGCATTTGACAAAATCCAACACAGCTTTATGATAAAAACCCTCCAAAAAATTGGAATAGATGGTCTCTACTTCAATCTGATAAAAGCCATCTATGAAAAACCAACAGCCAATATCATACTAAATGGTCAAAAAATGAAATCCTTCACACTAAAATCAGGAACAAGACAAGGATGTCCACTATCACCACTCCTGTTCAATATAGTTTTGGAAACATTAGCCACAGCAGTTAGACAAGAGAAAGAAATACAAGGAATAAAGATAGGAAATGAAGAAGTCAAATTGTCATTATTTGCAGATTACATGATACTTTATTTACAAGGCCCCCAAAACTCCACCAAAAGGCTGCTAGACTTTATAACAAAATTCAGCAAAGTAGCTGGATACAAGGTCAACAAACACAAATCGATAGCTTTCCCATATACAAAAATAAATAAATAAATGAATAAAAATTGAAAAACCTCGCTGAGAGAGAAGTCGGACAAACAGTCCCTTTCACAATAACATCCAAAAAATTACAATACCTAGGAATCCACTTAATGAAAGAAATCAAAAACGTCTATTCTGAAAACTACAACACTCTGAAAAAGAGATTGAAGAGAATATTAGAAAATGGAAAGACATCTCTTGCTCCTGGGTAGGGAGAATCAACATAGTGAAAATACCCATACTTCTAAAACTGCTGTATAGATTCAATGCAATCCCAATTGAAATCCCAGCAGCATACTTCACAGACCTTGTTCCAAAAATTCATTTGGAACAAGAAGAGACATAGAATAGCAAAAGGAATTCTAGGCAATAAAGACAAAATAGGGAGCATCACAATCCCTGACTTTCAACTATATTACAAAGCTACTATGATAAAAACAACACGGTATTGGGAAAAAAAAAGACCCGAGGACCAGTGGAATAGAATTAGAAGATGCAGAAACAACTCCAGACACCCTCAGCCACATCATCTTTGACAAAGGAGGCAAACACCCTCACTGGAGGACAGGTAGCCTCTTTCTAAATGGTGTTGGAAAAACTGGGTTTCCATTTGCCGAAGATTAAAACTAGACCTATATCTCTCACCATGTACTAAACTAAAATTGAAATGGATTAAAGATCTAAATATTAAAACAGAAACACTAAATCAGCTGGAAAAGAGGTTAGGTAGAATTCTTGAAGATATTGGTGTAGGAAAAGATTTTATGAACAAAACCTCAGCTGCCCATGAACTAGTAAAAAGAATCAACAAGTGGGATCTCTTCTTATTAAAAAGCTTCTGCACATCAAGAGAAACAACCGATGGTGTAAACAGACAACACACAATGTGGGAAAACGTTTTTACCAGCTGTGCCTCAGATAAAGGTCTACTCTCTAGAACATACAAAGATCTTAAAAAAAAAATCAGACCTCACAAATTTAAAGACCCAATCCAAAAATGGGCATCTGAAATGAACAGGTATTTCTCAGACAAAGAAGTAGAAATAGCAAATAAACATATGAAAGTTCAACATCACTGGTCATTCAAGAAATGCAGGCCAGGCGTGGTGGCCCATGCCTGTAATCCCAGCACACAGGAGGCTGAGGCAGAAGGATCACTGTGAGTTCGAGACCAGCCTGGGCTACCTAGGAAGGTCCAGTTCAGTTTCATAGTGAGACCCTGTCTCAAAAACAAAACAAAACAAAACAAAAAAGAAATGCAAACAAAAACAATGCTGAGATTCTGCCTCACCCCAGAAAGAATGGCTGCTATCATAAAATCAACCAATGACAAATGCAGGTGGAGCTGCAGGGAAGAGGAACCTTGCTCCACTGCTGGTGGGAGTGTAGACTGGTGCATCCACTGTGGAAATGAGTGTGGAGATACCTCAAAGAACTAGGACTGGAAGTCCCATTTGACCCAGCCATCCCTCTGCTGGGTATCTTTCCCAAATAATTGAAAGAATCATACCACAGTGATATATGTGCACCCATATGATATATGTTCATAGCAGCACAATTCGTGATAGCTAAAACTTGGAAGCAGCCCAATTGTCCATCAACAGGAGACTAGATAAAGAAAATGTGGTTTTTCTATAAAATGGAGAACTACTCAGCCATAAAGAATGAGAAACTGGAGACATTTATAGCTTCATGGATGAACACTGAGACAATACTCTTAAGTGAAATAAGTAGGACACATATGTGTAAATACCAAATAGTTTCTCTAGTGTGAGAAACTGAAAGCATAAATAAGAACTAAAATGTATAATAGATAATTTGAAGTAGGAAGAAAAGGTGCAAAGCAGAAGGGGAAATGGGAGGGGTGGGGAAAAGTAAGATGGGAAAGGAATTAACATGAGAAAAAGAAAAAATGGAAACAAAGCATGTGTAGATAGGGAGTGGTGGAGGGGTTGAAGGGAGGGCAGAGGAATGGGGAAACTGTAAGAACCAAGGTGGATTATGTAAAGGTGCAAATTTCCAATGATGAATGTCACTACACTGTATACCTTAAATGTACCAATAAAATTAATTAATTAAAAAACTGTATTGTAGACCTAGATTGTACCAATAAACTCAATAAAAAGAAAAAAATTAAGTTCTTAAGGAATTCAAAAATAAATAAATTAATTAATTAATATGCATGACTTTTATACTTTAAGAATGTCTTATTTTTTAAATGAAATAAAGATCAAGAGGATGAAAGTGTTGGTACAGTTTGATATAGTTTAAGAAATGATTTTTCAGAAAGAGGTAAACTCATGACTCGTAAAAATAAAAAATGAATACATGACAAAGATTAACTAAGCAACGAAACCAATATGATGCTACAACTGAGAACTACACATTCAAATGGAAATCAAAGAATTACAAATTTGTGTACTTGAAATGAATTTGAAAAACTAGTATATCCATACAGCAATAATCAGTTGCACTCTATACACACACACACATTACTATGAATATATATTATTTGCATTGCTGGGAGTTTCCTGTAACTTTTCCAAGGAGTTATAAAATCAACAAGGCAATCCCCATAGGTTCCAGTGTCCCTTTGAAGGCATATCCATACCAGTTTTTCCCCTTTGAGTCTTACATTTTTATTACATGTACTTATGTGCTAAGCAGTTTATGGAATCTTGTTTCATATAGTCCTGTTCCATAATTGGATAGGATGCAAATTTGATTTGAGTTTCTAGAACCAAAGCCAAAACGGAAACTGGCTTTACATTTACTGGGCTGTCCATTACAGCTTAGAATATTTTGAAGCTGAAGAACTTTCATTTCATTTTAAATTGCTGGCAAATTCTTTCTCTGGAGGTAAAAAGAGATTATTTCACCTTTGTAAAAAAAGACGTGTGGGTCCGGGGATTTAGCTCAGCGGTTCTGCCGCCTGCCTTGTAAGTGCAAGGACCCAAGTTCAATCCCCAGTACCAAAAAAAAAAAAAAAAAAAAAAAAAAAAAAAAAAAAAAGATGATATGAAAGTAGAAGGGAGACTGCTAAAGAAGAGAAATAAAATCAGAGGGAAGTGAGAGGGAAGGGCAAGCAAGAGTAAGGGAGTAGAAATTATCAAAGTACGTTATGTTCATGCATAAACACTCCAAGTGGAAATATATTATTCTGTAAACATAATACGGACAAATATAAAAAGGAAAAACCCATCTTTGCAGCTAGGTTTCTTTATTTGGGAGAAAAATACCAAAATGATCTCTTTATTTATACAAATATGAGCAATACCCACTATCATTCTTCAAAATCCCTGTGAGGTTGCTATTAACTTGAATGCCATTAGGTTAAGTGGTGTGTTTAGTAAGGGAAATTGGGTTTATTTTAATAGCATGTCCTTACAGAGTTGTTCCCTTTTTCATCCATTTGTGTATGGATTTAGAATAAACTGTCTCTGAAAATCAATTTTTGAGGGATGCTATATGTGTACCTGTTTACTCCTAAGCAACAAAAGACTGGATTTGCCAGGAGGCCTGTGAAACTCTCACCTTTTTATGCCAGACTGAACTGTGAAAGGCCATTAAATTTATCTGGATGGGACTACAGAGGCCACACACAATGTTTCTTAAAATGATCTAATACAGGGAAATACATTATCAATTTCTGGTATTATTTTCTTCAAGTTGGCAAATCCACACCAAACCCTACAAGTCTGGATATTTCCCTGAGTGACATATTGTTAATCATCCTGGGACTGTCTCTGTAAGCAGAAGAGACAAAAGATGATCAAGTTGCCCCCTTCCAAAGCAAACTTTTGGGAACTGCAGTTCTTTTCACACATATGAGGAAAAACTAAAACTTAAATATCTAATGGAGGACTGAATTAAAAAATAATTAAAGTTTACACAAACACTGGCATGCTGTATAGGCATTAAAAAGAATGTGATTGTATACCATGTGAAGTGACTTGGAAAGTTATTGTTATGTCTGAGAAAACACCAGCTATAGAACGCTATCTAGATGAGAGAATAATCCATATCTGTGTTCATTTGATCACTCATAAAACAAATATTTCTTAAGTATCTCAGTGGGTTATGAATAGAACAGCAAAACAAAGTTCCTACACTTATAAAGCATACCTTATAGTGGAGAGAAACAGACAACATACAGAAAATGTATCAAGATAGGGAATAAGCCCTTGCCTAATGTGTGCAAGCCCTGGATTCAATCCCTAGCATTCTCAAAATAACTACAACAAAAACCATGCAACTTCATGAAGAAAATTAGCCCAAGTTAGGACAACAGACACTTGTGTGGGTGCTGGTATAGATTGGATAGTTAGAGGTTTCTCTGATTAGTTGAAATTTGTTTTAAGACTATGAGAATACATGGAACACATGGACTTAATAGATGTTTATAGAGTATTCCACCCCCAAAAACCAGAATATACATTCTTTTCGGCTGCACATGGATCATTCTCCAAAATAGACCACATACTGGCTCACAGAACAGGTCTAATTAAATGCAAAAAAATTGAAGTCATCCGCTGTTTATTATCAGATCATAGTGCAATCAAACTAGACATCAATAGCACAAGAAACTATAGAAACTTCACAAGCACATGGAAACTGAACAACACTCTCCTAAACAATCAATGGATTACAGAGGAAATTAAAGAAGAAATTAGACAGTTTTTACAAATAAATGAGAATGCCAATACAACATACAGGAATCTTTGGGACACAATGAAAGCAGTTCTACGTGGAAAATTCATAACATTGAATGCCCACACTAGGAAAACAGAGCGGGCTCAAATAAACAACTTAACGATGAAACTTAGACTCCTAGAAAAACAAGAGCAAGAAAAACCCAAAGCTCGAACAAGAGAGGAAATTATAAAGATCCGAGCAGAAATCAATGCAATTGAAATTAAGAAAACGATACAAAAAATAAATGAAACAAAGAGCTGGTTTTTTGAAAGAATAAATAAAATTGACAAACCCTTAGCTAATCTTATCAAAAAAAGGAAAGAAAAGGCTCAGATCCATGCAATTAGGAATGAAAAAGGCGAAGTCACAACAGATCCGAAAGAAATCCAGAGGATCATGAACACCTACTTTGAGAACCTGTACTCTAATAAAATGGAAAACACAGAAGAAATGGACAGATTTCTAGATACTTATGAATTACCAAAGTTGAACGAAGAAGATAAAAACATTTTAAACACCCCAATCACAATCAGTGAAATTGAAAATGTAATTAAAAACTTACCAACAAAGAAAAGCCCAGGCCCTGATGGATTCACTGCTGAATTTTACAAGACATTTAGAGAAGAACTACTACCATTACTCTTCAAACTTTTCAATGAAATTGAAAGAGAAGCTATACTTCCAAATTCATTCCTGGAAGCAAGTATCACTCTGATTCCCAAACCAGAGAAAGATACAACCAAAAAGGAGAACTACAGACCAATCTCCTTAATGAATATAGATGCAAAAATCCTTAATAAGATACTAGCAAACAGAATACAGAGGATTATTAAGAAGATCATCCATCATGACCAAGTCGGATTTATTCCAGAGATGCAAGGGTGGTTCAACATACGAAAGTCAGTGAATGTAATACATTATATTAACAAAGTCAAGGACAAAAACCATATGATCCTCTCAATAGATGCAGAAAAAGCATTTGATAAAATTCAACACCCATTCATGATAAAAACCCTGCAAAAAATTGGAATAGATGGTCTATACCTCAATTTAATAAAGGCTATTTATGAAAAACCATCAGCCAACATCATATTGAATGGCCAAAAACTGAAAACCTTCATGTTAAAATCAGGAACAAGACAAGGATGCCCACTATCGCCACTTCTCTTCAATATAGTTCTGGAAACATTAGCCACAGCAATTAGACAAGAGAAAGAAATTAAAGCAATAAAGATAGGAAAGGAAGAAGTTAAACTATCATTATTTGCTGATGATATGATACTCTACATTGAAGATCCAAAAAACTCCACCAAAAAACTTCTAGACTTAATTGACAGATTCAGTAAAGTATCTGGATACAAGGTGAATACCCAAAAATCAATAGCCTTTCTATACACAAATAACAGACAGACAGAAAGAGAAATAAGGGAAAAAATTCCTTTTACAATAGCATCCAAAAAAATGAAGTATCTAGGAATCAATCTAACAAAAGAAACAAAAGATCTCTACACTGAAAACTACAGCACTCTGAAAAAAGAAATCGAAGAGGATATAAAAAAATGGAAAGATATCCCCTGCTCCTGGGTAGGAAGAATCAACATAGTGAAAATGGCCATACTACCGAAACTGCTATATACATTCAATGCAATGCCAATTGAAATTCCAACACTATATTTCACAGAACTAGAAAAAAGAATCCAAAAATTCATTTGGAACCACAAGAGACCTAGAATAGCAAAAGCCATTATAGGCAACAGTCACATGGCACCAGGTGTAACAATTCCCAATTTGAAACTATACTACAAAGCCACTGTGATAAAATCAGCATGGTACTGGCAAAGAAATAGGCCTGAGGATCAATGGAACAGACTGGAAGACACAAAAACAAATGCAGATGTACTCAGCTACCTCATCTTCGACAAAGGAGCTCACCATCCTCAGTGGAGGAAAGATAGCCTCTTTAATAAATGGTGTTGGAAAAACTGGATATCAACCTGTCACAGATTAAAATTAGACCCTTATCTTTCGCCATGCACTAAATTAAAATCCAAATGGATTAAAGATCTAAATATTAAAACAGAAACATTAAACTTGCTGGAAAGTAAGTTAGGCAGAACTCTGGAAGACATTGGTATAGGAAAAGACTTTATGAACAAATCCTCAGTAGCACGGGAACTAGCAGAAAGAATCAACAACTGGGATCTCATCTTACTAAAAAGCTTCTGTACTTCAAAAGAAACCATTAGCAGAACTAAGAGACAATCTACAATGTGGGAAAAAATTTTTACCAGCTGTACCTCAGACAAAGGACTATTATCAAGGATATATAAAGAACTCAAAACAATCAGTCCCCCCAAATATAAAGACCCGATCCAAAAATGGGCATCCGAAATGAACAGACATTTCTCATACAAAGAAGTGAAAGCAGCAAGAAAATATATGAAAAAATGTTCCACATCACTGGTCATTCGAGAGATGCAGATGAAAACAACACTGAGATTCCACCTCACCCCACAAAGAATGGCTGCTATCAAGAAATCACACAATAACAAATGTTGGCGGGGTTGTGGGGAGAAAGGAACCCTCCTCCATTGTTGGTGGGAGTGCAGACTAGTGCAACCACTATGGAAATCAATATGGAGATACCTCAAAGAGCTTGGACTGGAGGTTCCATTTGACCCAGCCATCCCTCTGTTGGGTATCTTTCCAAGAGAACTAAAAGAATCATATCACAGAGAAGTATGTGCACCCATGTTTATAGCGGCACAGTTTGTAATAGCTAAATCTTGGAAACAACCTATTTGCCCATCCGTTGGAAACTGGATAAAGAAGTTGTGGTTTTTCTATAAAATGGAATATTACTCAGCCATAAAGAGCGAGAGAATAGATTCATTCATAGGAAAATGGATACATATTGAAGATATACTCCTAAGTGAAATAAATAAGTCCCACATGTGTAAATACCAAATAGTTTCCCTGGTGTGAATATTCTGCAACAATGCATAAGATTCTAATAAGATTACTGACATTTAGAAATGGGAGGAAAGGAGCTAAAGGTGTAGGGAAGGTGTGATACGTAGGGGAAGAACAAAAAGGGAAAAGAAAAAAATGTGAGAGAATGAAAAGATGAAAATAAAGTGTTTGTAGATGGGGAGGGGAGGAGGGGGTGAAGGGAGGGCAGAGGTAAGGGGAAAAAAATGAGAATCAAGACTTGCCATGTAAAGGTACATGATCCCAACAATGAATGTAACTGTACTGTATCCCTAAATGTACCAATAAACTCAATAAAAAAAAAAAAAGACTATGAGAATACAGATGTGCCTACATGTATATAGTGGTATTTGTTAGGATTGTGTTTAACACTACTACAGAAACCAACTACAGGGCTTAAACATTCTAGGGTTATTTGTCTCACATGGGGAGGGAGAGAAGTGTGGATCATGCCCTCCAACTATGGAGACAACAGCTGTCACTCTGGGATTCACACGTATAGTTCAGGCAGGATGAAGAAGGAAGGGCAGAATGTAAAAGGTATAGGGCAGCTAGCTCATCTTATTTTAACCCAGTAAGGCGGTAGCTTTCCCAGAAAGGCTTCCCCTAGTAGACAGTGCTTAGCTTTGATTGCACAGCGATGTGTCATGTAACCATAGCTAGCTGCAAGGAAATCTGCATGATTTGGTTTCTTTGCTGCCCTGAATGTAAGCATGGGTGTGGAGAAGGTACTTAATAGTGTCTCCTCCAGAAGTGCATCCAAGGCTAAAAAAATGTGCACTAAATGGTTAATAGGTCTTGTCTCTGAGGATAGTATCACAAGTGACTCATAACCTTCTGCCTTATAATCTTCTCTTTATGTGTCATTTGGATCTGTACTATTTGGAACCATATAATTCTGTCCGATTAGAAATCTAGAACCTCAGATCCCACCCTGCACCTACTCAGTCAGAAACTCTGGAATTAGTCTGCAGGTATACTAGTTTTCAGGAGATTCTGAGGCTCAGGGGAGGCATTGAGAACCAGTGCACTATACCACTTTAAAAATCAACAAAAATAAAAAGGAAAGATATTTTCACTTTGAAAGGGGAAAAAATGATGAGTCAAGGCTGTCATTCAAGCTAACAAGTGTCTTTCACAGTTAGACCTACAAATCCTCCAAATTATTGTTCTTAATGGTTTCTCCCTTCTTTTGAATCATTAACAATTATCCAGGCCCCGAGAAGTAAAAACTTTTCAAAGTTGACATTTGTGAAAAGTAAAACAAGAAAAAAATCACCCTTGTGTTTAGATTAGCTGGTCTATGTCTGTCGTATGTTTTATCTCCCAAATTAAGAAAGAGTCTGTTAGGTTTATGGTTAACTTTTTAAAGAGAAGTCCTGATTTTAACAATATCCTGGCAATCACCACAGGATATAACTTCAGAATCTGGAACAGTATCCCATTATTTAAGCCCTTTTAATTATGGGAAGACAAAAACAATATGAGGTACTGTCCTGGAAAGAGAAAAGCAGCTCTTCTAGATAGGCTCAGAATCATGAAGACTTGGACTATTAAAGAAAATGGTGGCTGGAAACTGGAAATACTTCCTTTCTTTTCCTTTTTTTTTTTTTTTTTTTTTTT
>NW_022900916.1:27527952-27565324 GCF_012274545.1 Fukomys damarensis
TTTTCGTACCGGGGATCAAACTTGGGCCCTTGCGCTTGCAAAGGCAGGCAGCAGAACCCCTGAGCCAAATCCCCGGCCTTTTCTTTCTCTTTTAAAGCATGAGTGAGGAAGAAAAGAGAAAGTAAAGATGACACTATTTTGATGGTACATAAAGGCAACAATGATCATAACTTCTAGGCACTGCCAAATGCCTAAAAATAACACCTGTGTTTTAAACAGCAAGAAGTAGCTTTTAGTGTTGCATAAACACTATAATGAGTTCATTTTCTTCTTTTAAAAAAATATGTTACTACTTGAATCCCAATTGTCAGAGAATGTATAAATAAGTACGGAAACTGGTAGTACCTGAATGACGTCTCGCTTGCATTGGAAATAAAATGTCCCACGTTGCTATTTTACATATACACAAAAACAGTTGTTCTGGTTTTCTCCTAAAAGTTTTACATCCTCAAGTAGATCCTGAATTACATCATTGTTATCACACGTGCAAGAGGTTGAGGAACAGATTGTCCAATTTTATCTATCAGAAAATGCCACACATATAAATGATATATGTAAGTGATAGAAAGACTTCACAGAATTTTAATAATTCCTTCTCATTGTGAGATTTCAGATTAAAAACTGTCAAACTGAGTCAAAGAGCAGATCTGCAGGGGAGGTCAGGCCGCACGGCAGTGGCCAGCCGGACTGCTCTGCCTGCGTTTACATTCTTGGTATCCACAAATCTTCATTCACCCATCTGGTCACTATCATTGCTTCAAGAATACAAGTGCCCTAAAACATTTCTCATCACAAACGTCTTGTGGAAATTAAAGCTTCCAGTTCTGCTTATTGCCATTGTTTTCCTAAAATAAAATATTCTTCTATGTTGACAGATATTTTGACTACTGAGTAGAATAGCTCTCCGATATTATCAAACTTGAATATTCAGAGGCAAAACAAAGAGTATCATGGTTGGGTAAAGCAAAACTTAAAGAGAACCACTTGAATATTCCAGATGAATTCTAAGTACAGCTGGGTTCCTCTTGCCTTGTCAGTTCTGTTTATACCTTTTTCTATAATTTGATTGAATGGGTTAATCATTTATGAAGACTAGATCGATCAGAAAGAAAGGTTGGCCAGGAACAGTAGTGCATTCCCATAATACCAGCTCCACAAGAAGCTGAGGCGCAAGGATCACAAGTTCAAGGACAGCCTGGGCAATTTAGAGAGATACTGTCTCAAAATAAAAAAGATAAAAAGAGATCAGGATCCATCTTAGTGGTAGAGTGTTTGGGTTCAATTTCTGCTACTGCAAAGGAAAAAAAAAAGAGGAATGCAGAGAGGAAAGGAAGGAAAGAAGGCAGGCAGGAGATTAAAAGAACCAGAGAGTCAATGCTAGTGGTGTATACCCTAACCCTTTGATAAGGAGCTAAACAAGGGCAGCCAGTCAAGCTTAATAAAGCAGCCATTAAACAGTCTTTTGGGATCTTGATGAAATCTTCTACAGATGAGCTGCTCCCTACAGTGTGCTTTTGGAACATTTCACTGGACTCTCTACACCTCAGTATCATCTATAAAATGGGAATGCTCTTTCTCACCAGAGAGGCCAGTGACGGGATGAAATGGGGTAGCACAGGCTAAGCGAATCAGAATGGTCCTTGGCACATGGCCAGCACTCACATCAGCTATTACTATTACCATTTACATATAATTATTTTAATACCGAATATTGCTTTGAATAAGTACAATTTAAATGTTGTGCTTAAATAAATCACAAAATTTAATACTAAATTAAAATTCACTCAATTCCATTTTTTTTCAATTGCATTTTTTATATTATGCTGTCCTTTGGGGCTGCTGGGTCTCTTGAGTATGAACTACCATCACCAACTCTGCCCCTTGGTGTATTTTGTGAAATTAAAAAAAAAAGTAGATCACAGCAGCTCTAAGACAATTAAGGAGCCAAAGTGACTGAAATATCTATGACGGTGGACACACTGAGGTAAACTTTAATGACTCACACCCATGTATAGTCCCTTTCTCTTGAAGGTGGGAGGGACCCACGACTGTATGTCACTTTGTGATGGGAGGGAGAAGGAGAGAACGACAGTGGAGGAGAACGGTGGAGCAGTTCCACTCAGAGGCAGAAAGAAGCTCATCTCCATCTTCATAATTTACGGGGAAGCAGACGTTCCAGTGGTGAACAGCAGGGCCCTGTACGAACCAGGGCCCTCAATCATGCAGCTACAAGAAAGTGAATTGTGCCAACCACCCAAAGGACCATAACAGTGGATTCTTCCCCAGGCCCTCCCAATAAGAACACATTCCAGCCAATGAATGCCTTGATTGCAGCCTGAAGAAAATGAGCAGGAGAGCACACAGAGCTAGGCTTGAACTCCTGACACTTAAAAGTCATGAGATAGTAAATGTGTACTTTAGGTGGTTACATCTGTGGTGACTTGTTACAAAGCAACACAAACCTGCCTTAAATTATGATTTCTATTATGAGCTGAATTGCACTCCTCCCAAAAATGGTGAAGTCCTAACTCTCACTACCTCTGAACTGAATGTTATCAGAAAATAGATGCCTACATACTGCTGCAGATGATTGAGTTAAGATACAGTCATTAGGGGGGTTCTAATCCAATTTGCCCACTGTCCTTATAAGAAAAAGAAATTTGGGCAGAGACAGGCACATACAGAGGAAAAGTGATGAGAATGCACAGAGAGGGTATCATCTACAAACCAATGAATGCCTGAACCTACCAAAGTTAGGAGAGTGGCACAGAATAGATTCTCCTCACAGCACTCAGACAACCTTGCCAATACCTTTATTTTTACTTCTGGATTGCAAAACTGTAAGATAGTATATTTCTACTGTTTAATCCATGCTGTTGGTGTTAACTTGTAGCTGCCCTAGAAAACTGGGCAGGAAGATGAAAGGACTGTCTTTCAAACGTAAATGGAAAACACCTGGAAAGGAGACTAGACTTCATCCATCAGTTTGTTGCCATCAATGAGGATTCCTTTGCTCAATTTGGATAACAATCATGAATGGGCAAAGTGTACTTCTTTCATTGTTAATAGCCCTGAGAGTTAAATGCCAGCTGCTATCCATTCTAGGTTAGTAGCCCTCCTCACTGCTGTCCTAGCAACCAACCTAGCAGCTCCCAGCAATTCTTTGCTCTCTATCCTTCTCTGGCTGCTAACTGTGCTCTGTGCTACAAGCCATGGCTGCTGGCATTATAAGTATTACCACATTTTAGTATACCAGCTCAGCCTGCTCTACTCAAGATAGACATCATGAATAGCTAAAAATATGCCATCCAAAAGAAGAATTATTAGGACTTATGTTGCAGCATTAAGGGGAACAGACTGATCCTATAAAGATAGGAGGAGGATGCTTATACAGGAAAAAAGGCAGGCTCATACATGCACAGACTTTCTTGGTCATGGAGAGGCATTCCTCATGGACTGAACTGAGGACAGATGCACAGGGGTGGGGTTGTCCAAAGAAGCTTCAGGGTGGAATCATCTGGAATGGATCCACAGCCAAAATAATAGTTTCCAAGAGTGGCCATAGGATGCCTGATGTAGCTATTGCTGGTTGCTGGGCATTTGGGACAGCCTTGGCCATCAAAGACTTTTTAAAATGTACTTCTTGAAGAGCAATGAGACCTTCTCTTCTGTCTCACATTTATTCATTTATTGATTTGATAGACATTGAGCCTTCACTTTGCCAGGGTTATGCTACACATTCACTATGTGCTAAGCAGGCCCTATGCTCTATGCAGTGGGGTTACAGGAATCAGAGCCACTCTGCACTCAGGGAGTTCACTATCTAACGAAAAGAGCATACAGCCAGCACGATTCTACTCAAACACAGTGTGTACCAGAGCAGAGGATGCACAGGATGTTTAGGAGAGGCACTACGGGGGAGAGAAGCAAGAAGCTTCTCAAGAAGAGGATCATGGAAGAAGGTAAGAAAAAGAAGGGAGAAATTGGTCTGAAGACAGGAAATCATGCATAAAAAGAATGGAGGCAAGACATTCTAAGAACTCTACACAGTTCCCTCATGGCCAGAGCTGGCATGCTTGTGAGAATAAGGCAGAGCATGCTAATATGTTCTGCACTAAAGGATTTGAACTGTATCCTGAAATCTTTGGGAGCAACTGAGGAAACTTCTAGAAGCCAGTAATGTGATCAGACTCAGATGAGACTGTGATGGAGAACCCCATGTCATCATGGCCATGTCATAAAATTTAAGAGGCGCAATGACAGAACTGGGTGACTTGTGTTGGAGAGCCAAGAAAAACAAAGGAGTTTAGAATGACTTCATATTTCTCCTAGTGATGAAGTAGGTGGTATGCCTTTCCCCAAGTAGGAGCTATGGGAATAGAGACAGGAAAGAAGAAAGATGGAGCTCAGTAGCCATCATTCCTCTTTTCCCTAAGACTGTTCCTTTTCTTTCTTTCTGTTTTTGTTTGTTGTTGTTGTTGTTGTTGTTGTTGTTGTTGTTGTTGTTGTTGTTACTGGGAATCAAACTCAGGACCTTTTGCTTGCTAGGCAGGTGGCAGAACCACTGAGCTAAATCCCTGGTACTAAGACTGTTCCTATTTTGTCTACCCTCTTTGGAGGAGCCATGACTTCAGGCTCTGAACTCTTTCCCAACATCTTGGCAGTCACGTTGTTAGGCTCAGACACACACTGCCAGGTCAATAACCACGTGTGCTATTGTTCACTTGGAATGTGGGTAATTCAAATTAAGATATACACTGTGACTACAAAATATTCTTTGCAGTTAGTGTGGGGAATACAAAAATGCAAATATAATATTAATCATTTGTTATATTAGTTATATGTGGAAATAATACCTTGGATATAATGGTATCAATAAAATACATTACTAGAACTAGTATCATTTAGTTCTTCTTTCTTGACTGTTTGAAAAGTTTAAATTATATACCTGGCCCACATTGTATTTCAATAAAACAGCACAGGTCTAAGCCAATCGTGGTTTTATTCCCTTATCAAGAAGATAGTTTACATAGATAAGTATGTGTGATCCATTCTGACCAATGAAAGCAGGAGAGTTGGTTCAAGGTTTCAGGGAGACTCACCCTTTCTCTTAAAATGGAGCACAATACAATGAGAACCATTCCTTTTTCTGTTGTCATCATGCACGGCCTAGAGCAAGGGTAGCCATTTGAGATCTTGAGAATAGCTATCTTAAGAAAATAAACCAGAGTAGAGAGATGGGGGAAACTGTGTTCTTACTAATAAAATTGAAACCATGAGATTTCTATGTTAAAATTATGCTTTTATACTAAGCAAATAAATTGTTAAAGCCAAATTTAGTTGGATCGCCTGTAACTTGAAGACAAAAGCATTGGTCCATCTAGTGACAATCACGTCAGAAGGCTGTGTATTTGTGTGTTCGTGTGCGTGTGTGTGTGTGTTACTTCTCTACTTCCTTGACATGGACATCTTCCTCTGAAAAATAAGGTAGAAATTAGAGAAATATTTGGGTAATTCTTTTGTGGTCTATTTTAAAATATCCTCATCTCTGTGCCTGTAAGGGGAAAAAAATCTTGAGGGGCTGAAACATTCTTTGTAAAATAACACTTCCTAATTAATACATTTTTTTTTCATTTTATTTCAATCTTTAAATAAGGATTAGGCCCTGGTCGGGCAATAGAGAATGAATTTATTTCTGTTAAGAAACACGTGGAGTTCTCCTGAGTTCTGTGGATGTCTTGGAGGGAGCAATTTCTCTGGCCAACTGCCAGCCTCCAAACCAAATCAAACTTGGTTGTCACTGTCTTCGGAAGCAGCTTTATGTGGCTTCATGGAGAAAGGGACTTGATGCAACAGTCACAGTCTACTGCATTTTTTTTGAACCAGCATTAAAATTTTAAATTTCACAGATCTTTTCTCTGATACTTGAGCTGTATACTAATATGAAAATTTTAGTGTCCATGACTTTGACTGGCTAATCAATGCCTTTATTTATGTGTCCTCCCAAGATCTAAATATAATAAGCAACCAAAGCAGAGGTGAGAAACCCTGAGAACTTGGTCAATGCCTGAAGCACGTAGGAGAGGGCAGAAAAAGGAAGGAAGATTTCAAAGAAGTGATGGCTACAGAGAAATTTGTGAGCTTGGAAACAGTCAAGAGAAAACAAAAAAGATGTGGGAACACAGGGTTGATGGTGAAAGAGGCCTTTGAGTGCCTTTGGCCCAGCCCTTCCCCTGAACATGAGGTAATGGGCCCAGAGAGGTTCTCTTGGCTCCTTCCTTCCTTCCTTTCTTCTACACGCTCTGAATGCCAGCCATGGACTGTCCTCTGCCAAGCACAGCACTGCTCAGATGGGAAGATTTACATGGCCTTGCCCTCCTGAGCTCTCAACACCAGCTGCTACAGAGTCCAGAGAAAATTCAAGTCAGGAATTTTTTATTTTTGTTCTTATTTTCTTGTTTTGTTTTCCTGCTAAACCGGTGCCTCCCTCTATCCCTGATATGAATCAGTATTGGCTCGCAGACTAGTTCTGCTTTATGTCTGGGCTCATTGGGTTTGGTCACCATTAGATTAAGAAAACAGAGCAGTAAATTTTTGCTCAGTTGTTATTCTGGGGAAGGTCTCCCTCTCTCTGTCTCTCCCCCCCCTCTCTCTGTCTCTCCGTCTCTCTCTCCCCTCCCCTCCCCCTTTTCCCTTCCAACCCTCCTTTCCTTTCTTCTTCCTTCCCTCCAACATATGTTATGGAACACATTGATCATTTTTTTTCGGCCTTCCCTTTAGGAATGACAAAGACATTTCTCAGAGAACTCACAATCCAAGCAGAACTAGCTCCAGTTTAGGATTCAAGCGGGGAGTGCCATTCTGACCCTCTGCTCACACACTTCTCTGAAATGTTTACTTGAATTTATCCTTAGATAAATATGAAGCAGGGCAGATTTGCATCCTCCTCCCTCCTCCTGGAGCCTGTGTCTATGTACTGAACTCAGGGCAGTTGAAGGGAAGGCCCAGCACACTTAGGATAACATCCACACATGTGCTGGACAAAAGGTGAGCGGTGATCAATCACAATGCTCAAAAACTGAGAATAGAAAGCTCAAAAATTGGCTTTCAGAAGTTGGCTAAATAAATGAGATGAGCAGAGAATAAAAACATCACTAAAAATAAGATTTACAGTTATAGGCAAACATGCACTACTTCTTCACCATGGGCAAGATACCCAGAGTAACTGCTCAGGCAACTATGCCGAAGCTGATCCTGAGTTCTCCTACTCAGATTCTTGGGAAAGCTCCTGTTGTTGCCATTAACTCAGCTCCACTTCATCAAAACATCTAGCATTTTCTCCAATGAACTAAAATCCTGCTTCTGCTTAGCTTCCCTGAAGAAAAAGTACAAATCTATCACAGTGTAAAAGTACACTCCTAGCCAGGCATGGTGGAACACAGCTGTAGTCCACGCACTCTGCGAGGCTGAGGAAGGACGATCACAAGTTCAAATTTAATGATACAGCCAGACCCTGTCTCCAAAAAAAAAGACTGCAGATGTAGCTCAGAGCAAATGCCCAGTTCGGTCCTCAATATCGTCCCCTCAAAATTCATTCCTAGAAAAATTGTCAACTAAAAATTTTATGAATTGAACTATATTTCTAATGTGTGGAGTGAAATAAAGAAGAGTTTGGAAATGAGTCTGCTTTTCTAAAAAGTTCTTTGATGAATTTTAAATCGACATATCATACAAATTTTATTTTAATAGACATGCATTTTTAATCTCATAACTAACAAAAACACACACTTGTAACAAGTCAAAGAACTCAGAGAGGCCCAAACAAAAGGCCAATCATCTTCCCACCAGCTCCCTCTCGTCAAGTCCCATGTCACTCCAGGTGATCTGACAATCTCACACTTTTCCCACAAATGTTTGTGTGAGTATACACAGCACTTCTCGAGGTTTTGGTTCTTCTTGAGGAATCTCAGTTCTTATTTTCATTCTTTTTTATTGCAACAATTACATTATGTACACTAGCCTTTTTTTTTTTCACTTAGCATACAGCTATCCCTTCAGATTAGGACCTATGGTTTTACCTAGTTATCAAGTTTGATAACAGCCACAATCATCCAATATTCCATAGTGCAACTCTATAATGATTCACTCAACCATGCACCTTGAGACAGATGTTCCATTTTTTCCTTCTGTTATCTGCCACAAGCCGTGCTGCAAGAAATACTCCAGTATGGCCCTTCCAGCAGCCCCGGTAACTCTTATGCTTATTTACCAAGTTTCGCTTGTTGCATACCAGTTTTCCTTTTGATAATTAGAACTTAGACTAAACCCCCTCGCATCTCTCATACATATTTTTGTATCAGTCAAGCCAGCGTTTTGTCTCTAAGCAATGCTGCAGCTGCTCCTTACTGGGGGCAGGAAGTTTCTGCAAGCTTTGATCATCCCATAGCCTTTCCACACTGGAAACAATCTTTTCTCCATCTGCAGCCTCTGTAACCCCTTTGTGAACTTTAAATCCTCCGTAAAACTGAGAGGGATACGTAGAAATCGGAATATCCAGCCTGAAAACCATCTTCGGAATGGAGTCCTTTGTAAAACTACGACCTACTTAGACTGAGAACTGCCAAGGTGTGACTGTGGAAAAGGCTTGGATAGTTGATGTGTGCCAGTACAGGTAGGGGGTCGAGATGCTCAGGAGAGCTGGGCAGCTCCAAAATACCTTCTCCTGAAGCTCTGTCACTAGAGAGCAATCACATTTCCTCCGACTAGCTGTGATGGCAGAGTAATGAGATTTAGAAATAAAAACACAAGCTGCCCACTTAAAGATGAATTTCAGATATTCTGCGATAATATTTGGTTATTTTATGTTATGTTATAGTGTTTCATCGTTAAAGTATGACACAGGACATACTGATGCTAAAACATTAGTCATGAGTAACTGAAATTTGAACTTAAGCGGGCACCCTATATTTTATCTGGCCATTCTGTAGGACAGAAGAAATTTGCTGCCTCTGGTACCCACCATCCAGAACTTTCTTTGCTCTTATCATTGAAGTCAGAACCACACACCTTAGGGATTCGTCTTCCTTCCTTAGTCAGGTTTCCCTGCAGACAGGGATGTGTTCGTGTCCTGATCTGAGCTCCTGTCACAGCAAAGGTGGCTTCCAGTTCCGTGATTCTTTGCTTCGCACTGAGCTTGCGTGGGCTTATCTTCCATGTGCCAGTTTTCTGGATGGCAGGATTTGTGTCATCCAAGCTTCGCTCTTTGACCATGAAAGGCAGCCCAACCCCCTGCCCTTGTATCTGAACATCCACTACTGTGTATTTGTGTATGCTCTTCCCTCCTCTGCGTGTCTGGTCCCTTTACAGTCTTCATCTCCTGAAACTTTTGGATCAAGCTAAGATTGTTGTCAGAGAAAGATCCAAGTTTTGTAACCCACATTATATAATTAGGGAAAGTCACCACTTAAACTTTGGTACCTTCCTCTGTAAACTGGATGTTGCCTTCTAGTAGATGTTCAAGATCATTTGTAGCTCTGACACTCTGGTTCTAGGGTCCTCACCCCTCCAGATCCAGCTGTCCTGGACACAGCCCTTGTCTGAGCACCTTCTAGACCTAGCACTGCTTGTGTCCCAGCTGACACTCAGCTTTGCTGATAGAAACCTTCAACATGACTGCAAGGGGGATAGCCAGCCTCCACTCTTCCTTCTGAATACTGTACTCCACCATTTAACACAGAAATTGCCCGCTTTGGAATCAGCACAGTGCCTGAACAAGTAAGACACTCCCCTTTTTATCAGTTGTGGTCATTGGGAAAGTTCCTGTGATATAAACTATCACACTGTTTTACATCAAGCTATTTACATATTAACAGTCGGATACTATAGCTGTAACACTCCTAAAGAGTGGCAATTATCACTATGTACAAGGAATCTTTATAACAAAATCTTTGACCCCAAACATAAATTCATGCTCTTTTAATGAGCAGTTAGGATGTATAAATGCACATTAAAATAATCAGAAGAGAACTGAAAAGACAGGGTAATGTGTTTCAAATTTAAAATTTTTCAAAATAAATTTGCTCATCTTCATAAGAATTAAAAGGTTTTTAACTTCTCCAAGTATTTTAAAATAGAAGTTGCATGTTGAAAACTTAGAAGTGTAGTAAAACACTCTAATTCCTCAAGACCTGAACCTTCTGGATCACAGGGCTATTTATCTTTTGGGGGCTTGCTTGTTTTGTTTTGTTTTTTTGCTTATTGAGATAAGGTCTTGCTATGTAGTTCAGGATGGCCTTGAACTCACTAGGTAGCCCAGGCTGATTTCAAACTAGTGGGGATCCTCCTGCCTCAGCTTCCCAAGTACTGGTATTCAAGCATACACCACCATACGCAGCAGCCCTATTTATCTTTTTATTCTATGTAGAGCACTGTTTAGAAATGTCAAATTTATAACATGCAGTGAGGACGTAAAATGCATTCATTATGGGAATTTAGAGCATCAAACAAATGAATGGTCATTAGATATCTAGTAGAGTGTTTTGTAAAGTTTCTAGTGATCTCCCATAAATACATTCACAAGACATTACTCCTACTATTTATGTGAGGCCTTTTGATTCTTTTATTCTATTTTATTTTATCTCTTAGAAGTTGGTTGTGACTCACCTTACTGATTTCATGACTCACTAACAGATCACAAACCACAGATTGAAAATCAGTTAAAAAAAAAAAACTCTCAGGGCCAGGGATTTGGCTTAGTGTTTCCAGTGCCTGCCTCTCAAGTACAAGGACCCGAGTTCCATCTTCGGTACCAAAAAAAAAAAAAGAAAGAAAAATGGCTTCACCAAAATTAGTATAAGGTAATCAAATAACCAAGACAATTTATTTGTTAATAAATTTATAAGTCTTCACAAACAAAATACTAAATAGGGAATGGCCAGTGGAGTGTATGGGGTATATTAAGGTGATTTCTAAACATTAAAATACTGATGTAAAGGTCACAGAAAGAGAAGGAGCCACTGCTCACTGGGCACCTGCTATGCATTAAGCACAAGTTTAAACAAAAAAGAAAACTGTATCAGAACCAAGATCAGAATCTATCAGAAACTATCAGAGTTTGTATCATTCTGCCCTTTATTTTTGTCTCTAAAGATATTATTTTGTCCAATAAAAACTCAGAAAAACAGTAGAAAAATCAGCCAAATCAAAAGGTGGTTCTTTGAGAAAATCACTAAATCAAACTGACAAGTAAGGTCTGAAAAGAGGTAAGACACAGATCACCAAAATAAGGAATAGAAGAGTAGAGTTGCATTTATTATTCTGTAAATATTAAAAGGCCAATAATGGAATATTAAAAGTAAGTTTGTATCTAATAATTCAGCAATTTAGATGAAATATAAAACTCCTGAAAAGATTTAATATAAAAATGTACTTAAGGAAAACAGATAACTTGAATAATGCTGTATCCACTTGAAACTGAAATTATAGTAAAAATCTTTCCATGAAGAAAACTCCAGCCCCAGATAGCTCCAAGGTAAATTCTATCAAACACTCAGTAAGACATAATAGAGATTCTATACAAATTCTTCCAAAGAAAAAATTAAACAGAAAGTATTTGCTTCCCAACTCATCCTATGAGGCCAACATTACCCTGAAGTTTTCACAGTGTATTGAAAGAATAATACATCATGACTTTATCCCAGGAATGCAGGGTTAGTTTAACATTGAAAATTAAGTTAAGATACTTTATAATATCAACAAATGAAAAAATAAAAAACCATCATGTCAGTAGATACAAAGAAAGCATTTGATAAAATCTAACATCCATTCCTAATTTTTTTTTCTGGTACTGGGGATTGAACTCAGGACCTTGTGCTTTCGAAGCAGGTGCAGGACCACTGAGCTAAATCCACGGCTGCATTCCAAATTGTTTAAAACTCTCAGGAGAATAGGCAGGAAATTCCTCCTTGACAAAAGCTACATACTTACTTTAAGCATCATACTTAGTGCTGAAAGCCTGAATGCATCCCTGGTAAGATCAGAAATCAGACAGTTACACTCATTCTCCCCAGTTCTGTTCAACACTGTATGGAAGTCTGGCAAGTGCAGTCAAAGGAAAAGGGAAAAGAAAAGAAAAAAATGCTTAAATTAGAAGGAAGCAAATAAAATCATCTTTATTCTCTCTTGGTACAAGTAGTTATATAGGAAATCAATAGAATCTATCAAAAAATTTTTTTTCTTTTTTTTTTTTTTTTTTTTGGTACCGGGGATTGAACTCAGGTCCTTGCACTTGCAAGGCAGGCCACCGAATCGCTGAGCTAAATCTCCAGCCCTGAATCTATCACAATTCTTGCTAGAATCAATAAGTAAATTTAGTAACATTTAGGTTACAGGGTCAATACATAAAAATCTATTGTATTTCTATATTTAATCAGAAATTTTAAAAATAACACTCCTATAACATAAACATAGGAAAGATTTAAGGATTTTTAAACAAAAGATGTGTAACTATGGAAATCAATATGGAGATACCTCAAAGAGCTGGGACCAGAGGTTCCATTTGACCCAGCCATCCCTCTGCTGGGTATCTTTCCAAAAGAATTAAAAGAATCAAGTCACAGTGATATATGTGCACCTATGTTTATAGCGGTGCAGTTTGTAACAGCTAAAACTCAGAAACAGCCCATTTGCCATCAGTAGGAGACTGGATAAAGAAGATGTGGTTTTTCTATAAAATGGAATACTACTCAGCCATAAAGAATGAGAAATTAGATTCATTCATAGGAAAGTGGATACATATTGAGGATATACTCCTAGGTGAAACAAATAAGTCACACGTGTAAATACCAAATAGTTTCTCTGGTGTGAAAAACTATAATAGTACATAAGATCCTAATGATATAATTGACAACGTGAAATAGGAAGAAAAGGGCTAAAGGTGTAGGGAAAGGGGAAAGGTATTACGGGAAAAGAAAAAATATGAGAAAGTGAAAAAATGGAAATAAAGTGATTGCAAATGGGGAGGGTAGGGGGTGAAGGGAGGGCAGGGACAAGGGGAAAAAATGAGAACCAAGACCTGTCATGTAAAGGCACAAGATCCCAATGATGAATGTAACTGTACTCTATACCTAAAATGTACCAATAAACTCAATGAGGAAAAAAAAATCTTTGTCAGATTTATTTTGGCTATTTTAAGGTATTTGGATTTTCATATGAATTTAGAATCAGCTTGTCAGTTCTACAAAAAATACCCCTTACCCCTGCCCTCCCTTCACCCCCTCCTCCCCTCCCCCATTTACAAACATTTTATTTCCATTTTTTCATTTTCTCCTATTTTTTTCTTTCCCTTATTTCCTTTCCCCTACCATTCCCCTGACAAAGAATCTTAAAGAGAGTGCTCACTGAATGCAACAATCATTTTAAAGTCACAATTATCAAAAAAATTGAAATGTGTTACGTACATATAATAAGTCCCTATAGTGAACGTAATCATTAAATCATTATGTACTGCAAACATGTACTAATAATGCTTTTTTACTGAGCTAAATCCCCAGGCTATGTACTAATGATGTTTAAAAAAAGAAGGAAGTAAGAAAGGAAGGAAGGAAGGGAAGAAAGAAAGAAAGAAAGAAAACAAAATAATGAATAATGTGTTTGGAGTAAAGATAGATCACTGGAAAAGAATAGAGTTTAGAAAGAACCTACACACATATGGATTTTTGACAGACATAGAGGGTAATACTGCAGAGAAAAGGCAACCTTTTCAACAAATGGTGTTGGAACAGCTAGACAGTTATATTTAAAAGCAAAAATGAACTTGGTTCCATACCTTGCACTATATTTCAAAATTGTTTGAAATTTATCATGGACTTAATGGGAAACAGAAACCTATAAAACTTCTAGAATGAAACAGGAGAAAATCTTTGTGACACTGGGTTAGGCAAAGTTTTCTTAGGACACAAAAGTACCACTAAGGAAATGATCTAAATGATTAACTGAACTTCAGCAAAATAAAAAATTTCTGCTCTTAAGTTAAAACAATGAAAAAATAATACAAGAACCAGGAGAAAATATTTACAAAGCATATGTTAGATAAAAGACTTATATCTAGTATATATAAAGAATAATCCCCCACAGACTGTCAGCTGGAAGTGAAATTCCTAATGAAAAAGAGGGGAACCTTTGCTAGGAGTCCCCATAAACATGTACTGTAATTTTATTGTAGAGTTAAGTTTATCTTTACTCCTAAAAAAAAAAAATGAACACTCAAAATTCAACAATAAGAAAAAAGGCAACCCAATAAAAACATTCAAAATATTTTATTTACACTTCACAAAGATCAGCAACACTTCACAAAAGAAGATTAGTAAGTAGGTACATGAAAAGATCTTCAATATCATAAGTCATTAGAGAAATGCAAAATGAAATCATGATGAGATACCACTACACATCTATTAGAGTGGCCAAAATGTGAAAGGCTGACAGTATCAAGTGTTGGTAAGGGCACAGAGGAATGAGACACTTTTACACTGAAGGTGGGGATATAAAATTATACAATCATTTTGGAAAAGAATTTGGAACTTCTCCTTAAAAGCTGGAAACCTACCATGTGGTGCAGTCATTTAACTCTTATTTACCCCCAAAGAAATAGAACTATCTGTTCCTACCAAGGTTTGCATAATGATTATTCATTATGATTAGTCTTTTGGGTAATAGCCAAAAAACTTTTTTTTTCTTGTCTCCATCTTTCCTTTGAAATAAAAAGCTATTGATTTAAGCAATGACATGGAGGAATTTCAAAATAGTTCAGTGGAGTAAAACCAACTAATTTCCATTTATGTGAAAATCTAGAAAATTCAAAGCAATTTTATAGTGGCAGGGATTAGGTGTATGGCTGTTTGGGGATGAAAGGAACAAGAGGGAGGGATAACCAAGGGGTACAAAAAACTGTGAGGTGGTGGATACGTTCACTATTGCGATTGTAGAGATGGTTTTGTGGATATTCACATAGGCCAAAACTTTGGTCAAATTATATGTTTTAAATATGTGAAATTTACACATCATTTACCTAAAAAGAAATAGAAAGCTGATTAACGCAAAAAAAATATTTTCTCCCAGACCAACTTATTTTCCAAAGCTGGAACTGCAGCTGGCGAGTCCATGTCCCACCATACGTGAAGAAATGCTTTTCTCCTCCAACTCTGAAAAGTCCCTAGAGTTGTCTAGTTTTCCAGTGGAGGGGAGAGAGGTGAGACATAGGGAGGGTCATCATTACAGGTAAGGGAGGTAAGGGTAGAGGACAAGAAAGCAGATGACTACACTTGTAGTACCCATATTGGAGAGGCTAACCAGTCTCTAAATAAAGGAGTTTCTATTCCCAGTAGAGCGTAGTACAAAACAGACAAAATTTTAAATGTCACAGCATTTTCTGTGTCTTCCCTTTTTTAATCCTTACAGTAAAATGGTGTGGCATTTCACAGCAGAGGAAGCTGAGCATCCAAAAGGGTAATTTCAGTGGATTTAATAACGACCCCCACAGTGACTCTATTTTAATTTTATGTGTCAGCTCGGCCATACCACAGGTCCTAGATATTTGATGAAGCACATCCGGATGTTGTTGGGTAGATATTTTTCAGATGGGATCAACAATTAAACCAGCAGACATTGAGTAAAGCAGATGACCCTCACGACATGGGTAAGCCTCACCTAATCAATGGAAAGCTCGCAGAAGAAGGAGGGACTTCTGAAGGAGGGACTTCCACTAGCAGACCACCTTTGGATTCAAACCATACATCAACTGTTTGCTGGGTTGGCAGCCAATTGGCCCAGCCCACAGATCTTAGGCTTGCCAGCTTCCACAATTATATGAGCCAGTTCCTTAAAATCTCCCCCTTCACACACACATACCATTGGTTTTAGTTCTCTGGGGAACTAATTTGTCTCCTAAAATTTATGTCCACCCAGAATATGACCTTACTGGAAATAGGGTCTTTGTATATTGAGTTTGTAATGGATTAGGGTGAGCGCTAAATCCAAAGACTGATGCCCTCATATATGAAGAAGAGGACACAGAACACAAACAGAAAGAAGGTCATGTGACAACTGAGGCTAGTACTGGAATTATGCCCTACAGGCCAAGGAAAGCCGAAGCTTGCCAGCAACCACCAGGAGCTGGGAGAGAGACACACAGCAGATTCTCACACAGACCTTCCCAAAGCAACCAACCCTAGAACACCTTGATTTCAGACTTTTACCCTTCAGAACTGTGAAAGAATGAATTTCTGTTGCTTTAGGGCACCAAGTTTGTAGAGAATTGTTGCAACAGCACAAGGAAACTAACATAACCAAGTGACTAGCTCAAGGGAGAGCCAGTATACATATTTCTGATGATCCTTGTCTTTCCCCTTCACTACCCAGTTTTCCCATTTAACAGCCCCCTAGGAGAGCTTTCTGGGAGCTCAGCCCAGTGGAAATCAAGAGCACCAAGCTGATGAAGAGACTGAACCTCTGCCCATAGAAGTCCACAGCTATGGGGACACTAACCACAGACCCAGCCAGCTCATCATGGGTCTGAGTGCTGTGTACAGGGCCTCATTTCAGAGAGACAACAGAGTAGTGAAGACAGAGGCTGACCAGTCAGTAGTCCTACCATTTACTAGCTATGCAACTCTGAGATCCTTGCTTAGCCTCTCTGAGCCTCAGTTCCCCCATGTGAAATAGCACCTGCTTTCTTGGGTTATTATGAGGTTTTAAATGAGCCAACACATGTCAAGTGCACAGAGAACAGTGCCTAGCACATAATGAATAGGACCAGGGCTCTGGTTCCTGCCTCAGTAAGGAGAACCTGACCTGTGTCTAGGGACAAGCAACAGAAAGGACAGGACTGCAAGAAGAGGGAAGGCCACTAGGCCACCCATGTGAGCTGGGGAAGACACTGTGACAAAAGGATGTCCCAGTTAATGACAGCACTTCAGCCTCACTACTGGCAGCATATAATCAGAAGGCCGTCTTCAAAAGGTATGGATGAATTAGGAGAAATGGGTGAAAGGGGTGGGGTGGGAGAGGTGCTTTCCCCAGCAAAGCTGATGGGAAAGAATGGGGGTGAAACTGGCTTTGTGGTGAGGGTAATGTTGAGGAGAGGTGATCTGCCTTATGGAAATAAGATAGGAAACACAGTGCAATGGACTCTCACTGCACCCAAAAGCAGCAGACTCAAAGAAAACAGCCATTTCTCTGGGGTGGCTTCCTGCTTTAACTGGGAAAAATCAAGAAGAGCTCTGACTTCCTTCTCCGTGGTGGACACGGCCTGGAAACCTGGCTTCGGGTGACGCTGGTCACTGGAACAGCAGAGGACTGCAGCATTGTGGTCAGTTGCCACCTTCTCAGCATTTAGTGTGCCAGGCACTGAGCTAAAAGCAGCTGTGCCAGTGACGGAGATGTACCTTCTGCCCTGGGGGACCTTGCAGGCCAGCCAGAGAACTAAAGTAGAAAGCAAATAACTATAGGAAAACGTGATCCCGCTACTGGTAGAATAGCCGTATTAGAGGTGAGTATAAAATGCCTTAAAAAGGTAGATAAAGAAACAGTCTAACCACACAGCAGATTACAAGTACAAATTCTCCTTATTTATGATGGGGTTACTTCTGATAAACTCACTGCAAGCTGAAAATAGCATGAGTCAAAAACTCATTCCAAACATCCACCTACCAAATATGATAGCTTAGCAACCCACACCACCGTAGGGTGTGGAATTTTCTCATGATGGCCATGGTCACTGCTACTGCCCAAGAGAGTATCCACTATATGCCACTAGTCCAGGAAAAGATCCAAATTCAGAAGTCAAAGCCTAGCTCCTACTGAACGCATATTGCTTTCTCACCATCACAAAACAGAAAAGCCAAAGCATTGCAAGTTGAGGAGCATCCTATTAGTACTAAAAGGATGAATATTAGAAGTAACAAGAAAGAGCTAATTTTGGAGGGTTGAAGAAACCCATGATTAAAACAGCTTCTTAGTCAAAACCAGCAATATGTGCAGGCCAAATTATAGCCCCCAACACACACACTCTGTCCTCCCTAAGCCAGTGAAATGCATCGTTCCAGTCTGGGTAACTCTAATCCTCTATCCCATAGAGACACTTCTGAATAACACTAACCCTTGACAGGGAGCAGGGGCTGCAGTCATGGAAGAATGTGCTTCTTACATCCCCGCAGAGCTCCCTGGCATCTTTGCTGTCACTAGAAGAGATCCATAAAACAACAACATAGCTATGTCCCTGGAAGAATACCCCGGATCTACCTCTAAAGGCTCTCAGACTAGGGATGAGGTCCCTCCTCCTGTTTTAACTTGAGCCCAATACCCTAGTTTCTCTTCAGATCATAAATCTTTTGCCTTTTAACTTGTGCACTCCTGGCACAGATTTACATTAGCCACTCTGACCACAACCCCTCTCTCAGTATTTGTGTTGAAATATTTACATTCTAATCTCCAAACTTATTAATGCTGCTGAGCAACAATTGTTTTATCAAACGAGCTAACAAATGATCATTCAGCAGTAAGAACCTGGTCCCCACAGAGGCTTAAGTGGCCACCCCCAGAAACCTGACAGCCAATCATAACTCACGCTACAGTTGAGATCTAGACTGCTCCTGTCCCCAGATGTGATGGGCTGATTTCCAGCTTTGGCACAGAAATGACCACGAGTGGGCACTAACTTGCCCGTCCACTTGGGCCTAAAGCCCCAAGGTTTAAATATTGGCATTAAGATTATAGCCTTGGTATCAGCATGATTTGACTATTTGTTGGAAAAAAAATGTAGTTCAGGAAGATAAGGTCACAAACCAATAGGTTATCTCAACTTCTCTTTTAACTGCAAAATAAACTTCTCAACCTGCTGTCTTCTCAGGACAATAGATTGTTCATATGGGAAAATAATTCCTGTTATGGGACAGCAAGTCACTCACCTTGACAAGGCCACTTGCCTATCAAATAATTATACATCCAATCTCCTTTTAAAAACGCTTTCCTTTTTGTTGTGACTACCAATCCTGAGCAATTTTATCACAAACTCTGTGCAGTTCTAATCAGAGTCCTGAATTTAAAGATCCACCTTATACCACTTGAATTCAGGCCCCCAAATCCTATGATTATTCCCCTTCTGAGACACTTAGTCCCCACCAATGTGATGAATTCCCTTATTATAGTAAATAAGGAACTCAGCTTTATGTAATCAACAGGTGTTGTTCTGATGGCCTTTTAGGAAAGTCAGCAGTTGGTACACAAAATAGATTAAGTGAGGAAAATGTAATGAAGAGACAGACTGTAGAAGTGAGGGCAGGATTACTGAAATAAACACAGGATGGTGAGCCCGGGGACCAGCAAGAGTAGGAGGCCATTGCTACCCTAAGGACAGGGGAGAAGATCATGTCACCAGACCCTAGTGACAGTAGGAACTATAGAATCATGGGTGGCCAGCAAAAGCTGTAGTCTTGGAGGCCCACAACCCCTCCCAGAAATGAGATGCAAGTAGAAAAGAAGCATTGAGGAAATCTCTCCATTTTTCCCTTCTCCTACCCTTCATTTACCTGCTGGTTCCTTCCTCCCACTGACTAGGCCCAAAAGGAAACCATCAAGCAAGTGGGCCTAGACAATACACCCAGAGCAGGAATGAGAAAGAGTGGGGAGAAGGGGTCTGCATAAATATGGGAAGCAAGAAGTGAAGTGATAAATAGAGAGTAAGCCATACGTAGTAAGATGTTTGCTAATGAATAAATAAATGAGTTACACTGAATTTTTATTAATCTACTTAATGTATTGGCTTTTGAGGGGTCATAGTGAAATAAATGTCAGTTTTCTTCCTTTGCTTATTATAATCTTAAAATAATACCAAAAAGGAATTCAAATAATAAGGCAAAGTAGGAAGACTGGGCATGTTTCAGAGATTTCACAGCTATCACTGGTGGCATAAAGCCTGGACTTAGGAGTTGTAGCACTAATATATTTCATCCCACTCCTAAATATCACCAAACCAAGACTTTATAACTAGAAATTTTGCCATAATTATCAGAGCTAACCAGAACACATTTTCTGGAAGAAGTTGAAAAGATCTGAAAATTTGGAAATACTATCAAATAAGAAATTGCTAAAATAATCCTTTTTTTAAAACTGCTCTAATTATTTAGTCTAATAAAATGTGGGATGATAAGATTTAATCAAAGCCAATAAAGCAAATTAAGTTTGGGGGCTACTGTCATCCCCAGTATAAGTGTTAAGAAGCTGTAGTTCTACAATCAGACTTGGTTTTGAGTCTTATAATGTGGACAAGTTAGTTGACTCCTATACCTCAGTTCCCTCATATGTAAAATCAGGGTAACATTTTATATTTTGGAAGCTTTTTTTTTTTTTTGCAAAAACATTTACCCTCTTTCCCTTCCAGTGCTCTTCTCTACATCTCATGACTGATGTCTGGTAACCACACAGCCCAGACTCCATTTCTTTCTTACTTTTTTTGGTACCAGGGATGGAGCTCAGGACCTTGCACTTGCGAGGCAGGTGGCGGCAGGACTGAGCTAAATCCCCAGCCCCATTTCTTTCATGGTTCTTAGTAGGAAGAACATTCTTCCAACAATAAACTCTTGCCCAACATTTGGAAGATCAGGCTTCAGCTGATGCGAAGCTTCTCAATGACTCTAACTTTCCTTATTCTAGTTATCAACCTAGTGCTATAACCAGCTGGTGCCATGACCACGAACAGGATGGTGCTGGTGGTGATTTCTTGCAGTGAGACTGCAGTGACAAATGAAGTTCATAGGTGGTTCCCCTGATGCTTGTTCCTTCAGCCTTTCCCGTCTGGTACCGGGAATCAAACTCATGACCTTACGCTTGCCAGGCAGGCCCAGTGTTACTGAGCTACATCCTCAACCCCCCTTCAGCCTTTTCAATACTCTTTATAAACAACAAATTCCTTCTATTAATTCTCTTTCTGCATGAACTATCTATAGAGGTTTCTGTTTTTCTGATTAAATCAGGGTGGTGTCTACCAGAGTGTGATGTTCATATCAAACAGTACCTTTACAAAAACGATCCTGGAATGAATCCCCCTCTGTAAGTCCTTAGGCGTGTGTGTGTGTCGGTGTTGATGGGGACAATATGAGTTTGAAGACTTTGAAGTTCTCCACTACAGTGAAAGTAAATTGACAACTTTGTTAGTTATCTTTAAGGCACTTCAGCTTAAAGCCATGTATTTGGTTATTTATGACTATTTCTACACCTATAAATATAGAATTGAACCATAAGTAAAAAGATAAATAAAACTATATTTATTGGTAAGAAAAGTACAATATATAAAATTCAAAGACACATTTAAAAACTCAAAGATGCTTTCTTTTATCAGAACTCACTCACAGCCATTCATCAAGAAAAAATCTTTTTTAATGATCATATCCCTCAAAGAAAATGTAAATATTTCATATGTTCACTTGTCATTCTTCTTTCTAGTTTCAAAAAACTAAAAAGTTCATCTTCAAATAACCAAAATTGGGAGTAATTTGCATACATTTCCATTAAAGACAAAAATATCACTTTGTTATAAGCAGAAGCATTCTTTGCCAATTCTGCTAAATTATAGTGGGATAAAAGATGATTTCAAGGCCTCCTTCAGATCACACCTCAGCTTCAAATTACAGCACATTCCATAAGTACTGATTACTGTGCTTTTGACAACACAGTGCCCCTGCCTCTCCTGGATGGCTCCATAATCTCCTTGAAGGCAGAATCCGGGGTATTCCCTTGGGCTGGTGCCTTGGCATGGTGCTCTTCATACTTCCCAGTAGGCAAGGCCGCAGCAAAGGAGGCCACAGCGCAAAAGATGTGCAGAAAGAGCTACTATCCCATTTTCAAGGCTGCTACCTTTAACGCCTGAATTTTCAAGGCCAAGTCCAGTTCCAGCTTGCTTCAAACATCTAATTAATCTTATCTCTTTGCTAATGAAACTGATTACATGGCACTTTGTAAACATCCAAGGTACTCCCAGAAAAAGTAAACAGCTGTAATGCTTAAGATCAAAGTCTTAGGAATGGAAGGGGATCCGGAAGAACAATAAACACACGCTGGCTTTGATGGCTCTCAATACAGAGCCTTCAGAGGTTCCACACTTCCATCAAAGGCCCACACTTTTGGGTGGATTTGTCCCTGCCATCTGGCCCCAGCCCATCATCCCTGCCTTATCTTCCACTGCTCTCCACTGCCACGAGCAAGTTCACCAATTGCTCTCTGCACACCTCATGACTGTACACTCTGACCTCTTCCTCTCAAAAATTCTCTTCCCTCCTTCCTCTGTATCTCATCATCTCAGGTATTTGCATTAGCTAGCTCAGGCCCTTACTCCTCTCAAAACCATCACAGAATGACCGCTGCCACCCTTGTACAAGAAGAGCAAATAACAGTCAGCACTTCTAGTACACAGATGGCCTCCAATTTACTCTGGCTCAATTAATGATTTTCAACTTAACCACAGTGTGAAAGTAGTACACATTCAGTTAGAAACTGTCTCAGATCATGAATTTTGATTTTTTTAATGCTCCACAGTGATCTGTGTTACTAAACTCTCAGGTTCAGCTATACTAAATGTATTTTCCACTTAATGTATTTTTAATTTACAAAAGATTTATCAAGAGGTAATCCCATCATAATGTGAGAACATCTGTATTCATTAAGCCTTTAAAATATTATCTCAATCTTTGAAACAACTCAATTTGGTAGGATTATTTTTTCCATTTTATACATGAGAAAGCTAAGACAAACACTGTAGTATCTTCAGATTATGATTCAATACTGGTTTATATGGTACAGAAGAAAACTTGACTAATTTAAGAGCTGAAGAAAATCTGTAAGATTTTTTGAACAAAGTAGTCAATACTTTCAAAGTTAATATACTAATCCCAAAATTGCAAAAGCATGCATGGCATAAAATACAACCAATATGTGGATGAAAAGGCATTAAAAATAACTAATCTTTAGAGAAATGAAAACCAAAATCATATTCATTATTACATTCATTAGAATGACTATTACTTTTAAAAAACAGAAAATAGTAAGTTCTGGTGAGAGTGTAGAGAAACAAACTCTTAGACATTCACTGGGAATACAAACCAGTGCAGCTGCTGTAGAAAACAATATGGTGATTCTCCCAAACTTTAAACAATGAATTGCCTTGCCATATGATCCAGCAATTTCAATTGTAGAATTGAAAACAAGGATTTGAATAGATACATGCTGAAACTAATGAATTATTGACAGAAGCCAAAAGGTAGAAACAACATAAATGTGCACTGATAGATGAATGATAAACAAAGTGTGCTATATATAAAATGCAATAATATTAAGCTTATTAAAAGGAAGGAAAATCTGACAAATGCTACAACATGCGATAAACTCTGAGGTCTTCACACTAAATGAAATAAGCCAGTAACAAAAGGAAAAACATTGTATTATTCCACTTACACGAGAAAGCTGAAGTAGTAAAATGGATAGGTACCAAGTGGAAAGTGGTTGCAAGGCACTGGGGGGAAAAGGGAACAGGGAGTTGGTGTGTTAGAGTCACAGAATTTCAACTGAGGATGATGAAAAGCTCTGGAGATACATGGTGGTGATGTTCGTATAACAATGTGGATGTATTTATTGACCCTGAACTATATGCTTGAAATGGACACAAAAAGAAAGCTACAGGCCAATAGCCTTGATGAACATAGATGCAAAAATTCTCAACAAAATACTAGCAAACTGATTCCAATGTCCCATTAAAAAGATCATTCACCATGATCAAGTGAGATACATCCCAAGAACACAAGGATAATTTGACATATACAAATCAATAATCATGATACACCACACCAACAGAATAAAGGACAAAACCTCGTGACAATCTCAATACATGTATAAGGCATTTGATAAAATTGAATAACACTTCATGATAAAATAAAAACTTTTAACAAATTAGCTATAGAAATAATATACTTCAACATAGTAAAGACCATATATAAATAAAACAATAACTATGATGTTGAATGAAGAAAAGCCAAAGTTTTCTCTGCAAGGTCTAGAATAAAACAAAGTTGCTCACTTACACTGTTTTTATTCAACACAGTACTGGAAGCCTCAGCCAGAGCAATCAGGCAAGAGAAGAAGTAAAGGGCATCCAAACTGGAAGGGAGGAAGTCAAATTGCCATTGTTTGCAAATGATATGATCTTGTATGTAGAAAATCCTAACGACTCCCTCTAAAAGCCCTTTATTTAGTAAGTGAATTCAGTCAAATTTCGAAATGCTGCAGCATAAAAAAAATCAGCATACAAAAATGTACTCCATTGCTGTACACCATTCGTGAATTAGCTGAAATAAAAAGCAAGAAAGCAATCTCATTTAGAATAACTTTAAAAATTTAAATACCTAGGAATAAATTTAACTAAAGGAGTAAAAGACCATTATAATAAAAAACTGTAAGATGTTGCTGAAAGAAACTAAAGAGGACACACACAAAAAAACTGGAAAGACATCCTAAGTTCACGGGTTAGGAAAATCAATGCTGTTAAAATGTTCATTACCCAAAGCAATCTACAGTTTTAATCAACCCCTATTATAATATCAATGACATCCTTAAAAGAACTAGGAGAAACAACCCTAAAATTTATATGGTACCAAAAACAAATGAACAAACAAAGAAAAAAAATCAAGCAGCCAACTCCCCCACAAAAAATACCCAGAATAGCCAAAGCAATCCTATGCATAAAAGTACAAAGCAGGAAAAGTTATACTACCTGACTTCAAAGTATACTACAAAGCTAGTTAAAGCAGTATAGTGGGAAGGAGGCATCTCACTGATAGAATAGTTGCCACACACACACACACACACACACACACACACACACACACATGCAGCACACATACTCTGGGCATAAAGTAAACACACAGACCAATGGGACAGAATAGAGATCCTAGAGTAAGCCCACACATCTATAGACAATTAATCATTGGTAAAGCTGCTAAGATCACACATTGGAAAAAGGAGTTAGCCATTTCAATAAATGATGCTTTGAAAATTGAATATTCACACACAGAAGAATGAAACTAGATCCTTGTCTCTCACCAGTTACAAAAGTCAACTCAAAGTGAATTAAAGACTTAAATGTAAGACATAGAACAATTAAATCACTAGAAGAAAATATAGCAGAAGTGCTTCAAGGCATTTAAATGAGCAAGAGGTTTTTGGAAAAGTCCCCAAAAATCACAGGAAACAAAACTAAAATAGAGAAATGGAATTACATTAAACTAACAGAGAAAACTATCAACAGAATGAAGAGACAAACTACAGAATGGGAGAAAATATTTGTGAGCTATACATCTGACAGGGGACGATATCCAGAACATATAAGAACTCTAAAAACTGAATAGCAAAGAAAAAAAATACAACTTAAAAATGTCAAACAGACCTATTGAGACATTTCTCCATTGAAGGCTTACAAATGGCCAAGAATTATATAAAAGAATGCTCAACATCACTGATCATTGGTAGGATGCAAATCAAAATCACAATGAGGTATCACCTTGAGTAAGAATGTCTACTATTAAAATAAAACAAAATATGCCAGGGATGTAGCACTGTGGCACCATGCCTGACTCACAAGCACAAGGTCCCGAGTTCCATCTTGGTACCCAAAAAAAGACAAAATATAACAAGTCCTGGTGAGGATCTGCAAAAAAGTGAACTCTTGGTGGGAATATAAATTGGTCACCCATTTTAAAAGCAAAATAGAAATTTCTTTCAAAATTAAAACTATGGGTTGGGGCCATAGTTCAGTGGTAAAGACCCTGCCTAGCATGATACAAAGGCACCTGTTTGATCCCCAGCACCACACAAAAAACCCAAAACTAAAAGAAATCAAAATGTTAGTACATATTAAATAAAATCATTGTACTGAATCACAGTTGGTAGAAAATAATGAACTAATAATTTCTTAAATTAAAAGTATCATGTAGGTCCACAATTCTAGTACTGTCCACATAGCCAAAGGAAATTAAATCAATATGCTGAAGAGACATCTGCACTGTCACGTTTATTGAAGCACCATCCACAATAGTCAACAAATGAAAACAGTCTAGATGCCCATTAATTGATGACTAAGTAAAGCAAATGTGAGATAGAGATATTCAAACATGACCATGGTCAGTCTCACTGGAATGCTATTCAGCCATCAAAAAGAATGAAATCCTGTCATTTGAGAGAACATGGTAGGATTGGAGATTATTATGTTAAGTGAAACAAGTCAGGCACAGAAAGATAAATACCACATGATCACACTCATGTGTGGAATGTAAAACGTTGACCTCATAAGATTTGAGAATAGAATGTGGTCACCAGAGGCTGGAGAGAGTACAGGAAAAGGAGACATGGGGAAGAGCTGATCAATGGGTACTGAGTTATAGGTAGAGAGCAATGAGAAGTGCTAGTATGCTATTTCACGGTAGAGTGATTATAGATAGCAACTATGGACTGTATATTTCAAAAAGGAAAAGAGGATTTTGAACATTTTCACCATAAAGAAATAATACATGTTTAAGGAGATACGTTTAACCTGATAGAAATATTACATAATTTCAACATTGAAATATTACAATGTTTTTGCACAACTTGTGCTGTTAAATACCAGTTAAAAATTAAATGTAAGCAAAGTAGTGGTACATGCCTGTAATCCAAGCACTCTGGGAATTTGAGGTGGAAGGATCACAAGTTCAAGCCCAGCTTGGGCAACTTAGTAACTTAGCAAAACTCTCTTTCAACATTTTTTAAAGGGCTAGGGATATAGCTTAGTGCAAACTCCTTAGATTCAATTCCTAGCATTATCCTCCAAATTACTGTAAAAAACGGTCATGATAAATTTTGTTATGTATATTTTGCCACCATAAAAGTACAAAAAAATGCCTTAATATCATGTACTGGTCCTCAAAAACACCCTTGGAGGACACAGAGGAGATACCAGGGTTCCCCATTACTAAGTATGGAAAGTAAGGCTCAGAGACATCCACTGATTGCTCTATACCTGCACAGAAACTTGCAGGGATCTGGTGCAGTTGCTGAGTCTGGGGCTGAGATTCTGCATTTCTAATCTGCTGCCAGGTGATACCGGGGTCTACAGAGCACAATCTCGAGATGGGACCAGGAAACAGCTGGGTGAGATGCAAAACCGGATTCTTTACAACCCAAACCAATGGTCTAAAACTCTTTCAAGTGTGTTCCTTGGGGGAAAAAAATGCCTTAAGCCTCACAAGGAGTTGGAGAAGACAGAAGACTCAGGGAGAATGTGGATGCAAATCATCTTAATGCATTGATCAGCTCAGGTATTCCCAGAGGACCACGGTCAGGCTCACTGTGTCCTTGATAGCTCCAGACACACGTGGGGAAACCTGTCACAAGCCCTTTCATGTTATTTAATTGATTTTTTTTTAAAGACCACCTGTACTTCAGCTAAACTAAAACACTAATAGAAACTCATTTGATTACAAACTAGTTGAACTACCTAAAGGTTTATTTAGCAAGATTGTCAGAAGTTCTCATTCCTGGGTACAAATTAAAAATACCTTTTTGGTTGTTCATTTTAAATACAAATGCCCAGGCCCCACCCTCAGAGATTTGGATTCAATGGGTCAAATGTTTTTGTCTTGTTCTGTATTTAAGTTTCTAATAGTCAGGAAAAAGAGCCACTGACCAAAGGTGAAATAGCAACCCAAATTCAAGATATTTAATTAACTTCATTGGCCTCTTGGTTGACATTACCAAGCATCAGAAGTCTGATTTATTTTTATTTACTAACTGCAAATGCAAATGAGATGTTTCAGCTGTTTTATTGGGTCGAAACTTTATGCAAAGTAATGAAACCCCATTGGAAATCACATGTCCCCAACAACACAAAGTTTCCTTTTAGCACCATTTAACTACCAACACGACCCACTAATCTAATTAAAATCATGACTGGGCTTAGCGACGTAGTTCAGATCAATAGCAGTCTTACTTCCCTTGCTGAAATTAAACTGGGCACAATAGCCATACTGATGGATTATCATCACTCATACTCAGCCATAATTTGGATTTTGCCAACCAATGTTTCCAGCCAAGGACACTTCAAGATAATGTATATAAATTGTGTCTTATTGATCACTGAACATCTGCTAGTACTTAAGTATGTTGACATAGAAACGTGAACAGAAATTTGCAAGTTTGCATTTCTAATGTTCATAAAATTATAATTTACAATAAAACAAACACTGTAATGCTTTTTAAAAATCACCTTCATAAAGATTAAGCGATATAACCAGGAGTTTTCAATTACAAAACCACTGAAAGCACATAAAGGGCTAAGGTTTTTGTTTTGTTTTGTTTCAAAATGATTTACAAAAGGTAAACTTCATTATTTTTCTCTAACACTTGATGTAATCTAGTTGGGATTTGCCACTTGTATGATGAAAAATAAATCTGCCAAATTATAATTACTGAGATCAGAAATTATTCAATAAAACAGTATTTTCTGAATACACATGCATATATATTTATCTCCTTACTTCAAGATTTCAGAATTCCAAAGTAAGATTAATGCAATTGATTTCTTGGGACTTGTTTTCCAGCCATAGCTTGGCACAAGCAGAACAGAACATTGTTTTTAAATAGAACACCTGCCTAAAGTCTCAACCCCTGTGGTAAGTGCTGTTAATATAATTATTAAAAGTTTACAGCTGCAGCTTTTCACACAAAAAGTAAGATAAACCAAGCAAACAGTGCACAGGTGCTGACCTCCCTGGTGCTACTCAAAGTCTAGGGAAGACTGGGGGAATTCAATGGAGGACGTCTTTCCTGCTTCGGGTTCTAGAAGTGCAGGGACATCTGATCAACGAGGGCATGCCTGTTTTGAGAAGCAGCAGTGCTGTAGTCCTATGCTTCCTTTGCTCTGTTCCCATAGCCAAGCCAAAGCTCACCCTTGTAGAAGCCACAATGGTGGTCTCCCAGGAGGGCTGGAAGAATATGTGCCATGTATATTACACAACAGGAATAATATTTGGAAAACATGGATGGGATGTTGTTTTCATCATACTCTCGAGTCACAGTCCCTGCAGTCACTCCATAGCCCCAGGAAGAGGAACAAGTGCCATTCTAGAAAGTTAAGGATACAACCCAAGGGGCATTTACTAGAAGGAAATGCAAGGCTTCCAGGGTGGAGAGAAAGCGGATGGAACAGAAATAGCAGAGGCAAATCAGCAGACGCAAAGGTTCAGCACATTGCCCTCACTATGGACAGACAGACCTAACACTGGGTGGAGCCAGGCTTCAGGTAAATTGGGGGGAAAGCTGGAAGTTAAGGGTCTGGATAACTCAGTGGTTCTCCTGAGACTCCAGGGGCAACTCCCTTTACTGGATCTTGCTCTTCACAGTGGAGTGAAAATAGCAGAGTATATCCTACCCCCTCTCTCCCTTAACTCACAGGAAGGACAGTGAGTAAAGAGCCAATGGGCCCACCAAAGAGCTGCCATGCTAAGGGGTGAAGGGGTCCCATAAGAAAGGCCAGGTAGAGGTCAAAGTGGACATTCAGAGAGGCTGCTGTGCCAGTGAGAGCCCAGAAAATATCCAGCTGTCTTCCAATCAGCAGCAGTAGTGTGTGTCCAGAGGTAAGCTCAGAACAGTCGCAGAGAAGGTGGAGAGGACAGGAGTGGGAGGAGCCAGAGGGAGGTGGGGGAGCCTGAGCCTCATGGGAGAAGTAAGCACAAAGAGAAAAAGGCAAGAAAGAACAAAAAGGAGAAATGAAAACAATTAAAGTCTAGGCTGAGGGAAAAGAGATGGGTTTGGCAAGAATGAAGAGCTGATTTGGGGAATTAAGGTGGAAGTGGGGACCGATTTGGACCTTGAGGGTCAAGCAAAGATTCTCAGGACTACTTAGTAGATTCCTAAGGAACTGTGAAAGTGGCCATTAGCCCTCACTGGGGCTTTGCCTCATGCTCTCAACGCTTTGCAGGAACTGCCCACTTCAGGGGAGGCTGATTACCTGTTGAGGAAACCTGGATATGCGCAGTCCCTGAGACCTAAAATGAGGGGTTCACACCACATAACTCATAAGTGGTGGGACAGGAGAGGAGGATACTCTGCTATTTTCACTGTGGAGGCCAGGCTGTACGCCCAAGGAGCTTCCTGATATAGAGATGGAAGCCCCAGAGTCCCACCTTCAGATCTTTAATTACAATTACAGTCATTCATTGAGTCAAGATGGGGCTTGGGCAGTGCTGGGAAGAAAGATTCAGGATACATCATAATAAAACCTAGGGCTTAAAAACTATTTGTTGAGTGACTGCACGTCAGATGCAATCACTCCTCAGTCAGTTGTATGTCAGACTTCTTTGTTTCTTGGTGGGTCCTTGGTTATCCATGTGCCTTTTGCATGTTCGTCCTACATTTAATACCACAAGGTGGGCAGGGAACACTTTGCCTTAGTGCTTCTCTTGGTACAACCTTGGCTTGGTACCACCCTCAGTCAGGAACTTCATGACGGAATCCTGAGACCACTGGTTATAAAGCATGAAGCCAGAAAAGATTCTGGTTCTTGAGAAGTGCACTCAGAATCATGGCTGGTGTGGAAAAATGACCTGTACTGGCAGAATGGGAGGGGCCTGATTTGTATGTCTCATTTATTCATTCATTCAACACATATTTGTTGAGTACCGTGTTCCAGGCCCTGTTTGGGACATGTCATGTACACAACAACAAAAATCCCTACATCTCCAAGTAACAGAAAAAAACCATAACAAATGAGTGACTTACATTGTGTATCAGAGGGCAGTTAGTGTCCGGAGAAAATAAAAAATAAAGGGAGATCAAGAGAGATCGAGATAGAGCAGTGAGAATAGGGAACTTATAGTGTTAAGTAGGATAATTACAGAAGATACCATTGGCGCAGAGTTAAAGGTGAGGGAGCAGCCTGGCACGCTGAGCGCGGAGAGCAGGAGGCCAGTGCAGCTGGATGGAGGGACCTGGGGTTTAGGGCACGGTAGGATGCGAGGTCAGCATGTGAGAGGTTGGAGGGGAGTAAGGTTATACAGGGCTGTTGGAAAGGATTAGGCCTTTATTCATGGTGAAATGGGGTGCCAGGTCAAAATCACAGGGCTGTCATGATCTTTTTTAGTCATAAGAATATCTTGGACCAGACAAGGGGAAGCTACTGTAATAATCCAGGAGAGAAATGATAGTGGATAAGGCCGGGGTAATTGTCCCTCCCTCCCCACAGTGTACTGCCTGCCCATATCATTCCAGAGCTGAGAAATAAGCAACCAAAGCAAACTCTTCATCATGAGTCAGCACATGGGAGACAAGGCTGGGGGAGACAAAAGATATTGTCACACACTGTGCAAACAGCAACAACACAAAGAATCAGGCCCTCAGACCAGCCAGTTATGAAACAGTGCCCCAACACCCAGGCCACCTTGCAGGCAAACACACCACTAACACCTGCATTATCGAAACTCCTGTCTCTCTGACCTGCTGACACCTGTGTAAGCAATCAACTGTCTCTTTACATCATGCTGGAATTTTCCACATGTTTTGGGGTTATATCTAATCCTTCCCCAGATGTTCCTCTCCTTGTATGAAATGCCTCCCTTCCCAGTGAGGTGTCTCCATGTACCCACTGATTAGGTACTGAAGAAAATTCACTTTGTTCTAAGGTTTTGTCAGAACTGAATGTCTAAGGTATAGTTTCCGCTAAACCACATTGGAAGTAGTTTGCATTTGTGTTGTAGTTTTTCTAAAGAAGTTACTGCAAATATATCTCTGCATTTTCTATTATTTCCTGAAGCAATTTTCCTCTGCCAGTATTTTAGTTATAAAATGCTTTATCCATTTTAAAATTGGAATTTTTAGTGAAATGTTGGTGACTTCGTGCTACAATACTGACTGATACAAATGCTTTACCTGCTAAAGGAAACAGATGTTTCTGAAAGTTATAAGAAAGATCCACTTGGTTTTTGCTACACAGCTCACCCAGAACTACAAAGCTGAGCATGCAGAATATTCAGTGAGTTCAAACTCACTTTTTATTCCCACTGTTCTGTGCTCAGAGGTTTCTTACGCTAGATTACTCAGACTCACTCACTCTGGCTGCTCCTCTGGGATTGAAGAGCCTACAGCCTTCTTCCTTTGCTTTAGAGGGAAGAGAAGGATAATCCTGGACTTGCAGGGCCTCTACTGTCTCTGGTGCAGCTCTTTCTCAGCTACCAGGCTAGGTGAAGCCCACTGTTGGGGGAAGCCTGGCTTGTATAAGCCTGGAAACCACCTCCTCCTATGACAGCATGGCTTGTGTACTACCATCCTCAAGCACTTTGTGAGTTCCACAGAGCATCTCACGACTGCCCTCAAAGACTGGCCAGTGACCCTCATTCCAGGGATGGAGTTTTGAGGACCGTCAATGTCTTGTGTGATAAAAGAGCGGTTCTGTCCTGTGACAAATGTTTAGTAAGCATCTTCCACACACCTGGAGTTTGCCTCCCGTGACCCGCTCTCCAGTGGTTCCAAAAGTGCTGTGACAGGTCAGCCTTTCCCCCAGGCGGAGCATCAGAAGGCCCTCTCAGGGCATCCAGCCCTAAGGCTACCCTGGCTATGTAGAGGCCCCTCAGTTCTGCTTCAGACCAGAAATTCCCAGCCTGGGGAAACTAGGGACATTCCCTTATGTTCTGTGAACTGCATGGTAAGTAGGAAACTCATTTACACAAGGCCTGGAGTCAGTCACAATGGATTCCAGTGACAGCTCACCATGCACTGGCTGTGTGAGCTTGGACAAGTCACCTTACTTCCCTGAGCCACAGTGTTTTCATGAATAGTGTGGGATTAGTAAAAGTGTTGACTTCACAAGCCTGTTGGAAAGATTGGATGAATCCTCACACACAGTACAGGGCCTGACACATAACAAATGCTCAGGCAATGCCCTGTGTCATATTGGGAATTGATTCAAACTGTCATGTGGTCCTGGCAGTATCTGTGCTGGTTGGTCATTGGTTTGGACAGAACCTGGCCCTAATGACATAGGAAATAAAATATGCAGGAATATATTTGTGGACTTAATTTGCCTACCTCCAGTGTGCCAGTGTTGGAGGCGAGGAAGGTAGAATGCCTCGATTCAGAGCAGGAGCCACACAGAACCAATGGGACAGTGCTGGCATTGCTGCTGCTGCTGCCATTTTGTTTTGCATTGAACTTGGCCCTGTCCTATAACAGGACTTACCTGTGTTCACCAAACCCTGGATCCCTGTGGCCTCAGCCATCCCCTTACTGCTCCGGCCCTGCTCTGAAGATTTTGGAGGCCTAGCAACACCTTGCTTCACTGCACATCTAGAGGAGCCTGGGCAGTGGCAGGGAACCTCTCGAAGCCAGATTGTAATGCAGTCTAGACTCTTTAAAAGTTCCACCGCTGTGGTCAAAAATGAAGACCTGTTTGTCTATCTGCATCTTGGCTCTGAGCTAAGGCTTCAGTGTGGCTCTCTACAGGGATGACATTTGGACTGCGGAAGTACCTCGACAAGAAGGGCAGGGAAGGCTCTTGTCCTGCCTGGATGGCCTTTTCTCTGTGGTGTGCAGTGGACCTCAAATCCTGTGTGACTTTTCTCCAGACTCGGATAAGAGGCCATTCTTTTTGTGCATTCTCCTGTGGACTCTGGTTGATGTCTTGCCAATGCAGCAGGATGCGTCCCCACTCCAGATGGGCAGGAGTCCAAGAAATGCAGTTCAGTGTTTGTCCAGGCCAGATAGTTGAGGAAAAGCCCTGAAGCAAATGTACAGTTTATATTTCTCCAGCACCCGCTGCAGATAGAGAGGCTCTTATTTCTCAGCAACAGGACAAGCCTGAGGCAAAATTCAGTTCAGTGAAAAACAATTCTTTTCCCAATCTGCAGGGTCCTACCCTGCAGCAGACCCTCTTTCATCCTCCTCATGCACTGGTGTTTGTCCTATGTCCCATATATTCCTCTCTCCTGCTTCTGGACCTGTGTGGCCCTGGGAAAGCACAACTAATTTTGCTATCAGTTTATAACAAACTTAATCTGCAGGGCAAATCTCCTACTAATAACGGCACAACAGAAAGGTCACTTGATTACTTGCAAAGTCAAACAGAACAAACATTTGTGGTATCAGAGCTCTCTTCTGTGAGAGCCGCCCACGAAGGATTGAATCTTGCTATTCATAAAAAAAGGCTTTGCTATGTAAATCTGTGTTGAAGGCTTCACTTGTGAATTCGGATTATAGTTAGAGGTTGTTCTCCCTCCAGCCAAGTTTGAAGAGTGTGACTCACAGAATAGATTTTATTTAAGGGATTTGGGATCTTGATTTTAAATGTATGTTATGGGTATGAGAAAAGAAAGTATAATCATGGCTACATGTTCAGCATAGACACCCAGAATGCATTCCAGCTGTAGGATTTGTGTTGTTGTTGGCTGGCTTTGTTCTGGGAGCGGGTAAAGTGGGGCTGGCTCTCCAAACCATCCCCATGGAACTGCACTTCCCACATTTGTTTCTTTAACATAACAACAAATGCTCATACATTTAAAAGGGAGAGTTAAACAATGTCTTTTTTAAAAATTTTTTAGCCAGGCAGTAGATTAACCCTAAAGTTTTTCAACTCTGTCTTCTGACTTTATCAGCAAGAAGAGAAACGCTTAGCTTTTTGTTTTGCTTTGTTGTTTTGGTTTGTTTAGTTTGGCAGAGTTTTTTGTGGAACTAGATTTTGTACCCAGGTGCTCGCTATCACTGAGCTACATCTCTAGTCTTCTTTTATTTAGCTATTTTTTATTTTTATTTTATTTTATTTGTAGTACAGGGGCTTGAACTCAGGACCATGAGCTTGCAAGGCAGGTGTGGTGCCACTGAGCTAAATCCCCAGCCCTAGCAGCCTTCTATTTTGAGACAAAGTTTCACTAAGTTGCCCAGGATGACCTCAAACTTGCAATTCTCCTGCCTCAGCCTCCTGAGTAGCTACAGTTGCAGACATGCACACCATCATGTCAGACTAAAAACCCTTAGTTTTTACTGCAAACTCATAAGTTACATCCTGTTCAGAAACATACAAGGGTTTCTTCTGATAAATGCTTTGATACTTTCCATTCCTCTGTGTAATGCCAGTACACGTAGGTTTGGTTTTTACATTGGTTAGCATGATGTAGAAATGGAAAACCCCAGTGGGGATCAAATTAGAGTGTCAGATGAAGACACCAGGCCGAGACCAGGCCTGATCTTGCCTTAGCCATTCATGTCTGAGTGTACACTTTACAGCCATCAGCCTCTGCAGACATCCTGGACCTGACAGCATTCCCCATGAACACTGCCTGTTTCCTGCCCATCAGCTGAAGCTGGGTGATTCAAGAGAGGTCTGAGGAGATGGTAAGAGATGTCCTGGAAATGTCACCTCCGAGTCCCTAATTTGGGATCTTGGCTCTGAGTCCTCAGTTGTATACAGGTGAATTAGATTATCTCTCATGTTCCTTCCAATCCTAAAATTTCATTCAAACTTGCTTCCCCTTTCCAAACTCCTGGCCCGAGGTCGTGGCCAGTGTAAATAATAATAACTGTGCCTCAGGTCAGTGTTCAGAGGTCAGAAACCCTGGCAAGGAAGTAGGGAGACTAAAGAATACAGTTGGAAGGCACAGAAATGTGATCTCTTTTCACCTCTAAAATTATAAATTGGGAAGGTGATTATCTACTCTGCAAAGGTGTTGTGCAGATTAAATGAAATAATGTACAAAGGATGTAGTTCTATACCCCACATAGCATAGATTACCAATGAAAAATGGATGGATGAATGACCAGGTGGATGAAAGATAAAGCAACTGACTTACTCCAAGGCCTCTCAAGTATCAAGCAGCAGAGCCAGGCTGTGTGAACTGCGATACTCTAATTCCTAGTCTCCTGCTCATCTCATTGTATTTTGCCTATTGATTTGTCCCCTAAGTCAGTTACCAGTAGTGAATTATGGTCATTTTGAAGCAGAAATTATTCTTAGACATTCACTGTGTACAACCTAGTTCAAGACAAGGAATTAATCTCAAAGTTGGATTGGTCAGGTGGTTAGTAAGATTGTATTACAACCAAGGTGTACACAACCCACTTTGGCTTTCCTCCTATAATAAAGCACCGTATTCATAGCTTCACTTACCCCATTAAGCATTGGTTGAGAGCATTCTTTGGGTATATGCTCAAAGATATTCAAGTTTGCAATAGGGTTCGGTAAAGAAATATGAAGAAGGAACCACAGCAACTGGAGAGATGAGAAAGAAGGAGATACGCAAGAGTCAAGGAGCATCAACCAACAATACATAAAGGGCCAAAGAGAACTCTTCACATGAGTACAACACTATGGAGCAACAGGAGGAGGGAGCTCAGTGGGGACTGAGGGGTGGGCCATAACTGTTTCTTGAAGGACCTTACTGAAGGAAGATGAAGGAAAGTCATTAGAGTGCAGGAAACAGTTTACATCAAAAATAGAATTCTCAGGCCAGGGATTTAGCTCAGTGGTTCTGCCACCTGCCTCACAAGCACAAGGACCTGAGAGTTTGATGTCCGGTACCAAAACAACCAACAAACAAACAAACAAAAGAATTCTCTGCTTACCGAAATCATGCAGATACTTGGAGTTTTCAAGCACTGTCAATCTTATCTTGCAAATTTGGTTCTCAATGATGGCCACATGCCTCAGAATAACCTGAGGTTATGGTATAATAAAAAGTGTATTTGGTCTTTGTTCCCAGTTTCTGCAACAGAGTTCTTGGAATTTCTTAAACAGGAAGAGCATCTTTTGTTATTTACAAAGAATGCCTTACAAACCATGCTAATAAGGTGACTTTTGGTGGGTGCTTTAGTTTGGATATATATGTCTTCCCAACATTCAAAACCTAAGACGGAAAGTGACAGCGTTATGAAGTGGAGCCTTCAGGAGGTGATTAAGTCCCAAGGGCTCTACCTTCATGAATGAGATGAGGACCCATATTAAAAGGCTGAAGGAAACTAACCAGGATCTTTGTCCTTCTGCAAAAGAACACAAGAGCTTGTCCATTCTCGTGGACACAGCAGCAAAGCACCATCGTGGAATCTAAGAGCAGCCCTCACTGACAATGAATCTGTGAGAACCTTGATCTTGGACTTCCCAGGTTCCACAACTATAAGAAATAAATTCCTTTAAAAAAAAAAAAATATATATATATATATATACTCAGCTTATAGTGTTTTGTTCTTGCCATACAAAAAGATTGAGAAAGTGGGTCTTTAGTTCTAAGGAAAGGGCTAACCACAACACAAAGAACAACTACACAAT
>NW_022900916.1:27565749-27571127 GCF_012274545.1 Fukomys damarensis
ATAAGAAATATTCCTTTAAAAAAAAAAAAATATATATATATATATATACTCAGCTTATAGTGTTTTGTTCTTGCCATACAAAAAGATTGAGAAAGTGGGTCTTTAGTTCTAAGGAAAGGGCTAACCACAACACAAAGAACAACTACACAATGAGAGAACTGGAACTTCCAGGAAGGGGCAAGAGGCTGGAAATCAAGTTCAGCCCCTAATGGTCAATGATTTAATCAATTGTGCCTACTTAAGGAAGCTCAATAAAAACTTGTGAGTGATAAGGTTGATGGAGTTTCGGCATCGGTGAACTCATAGACGTGAGAGGATAGTGAGGTACCCAGAGAGAACAGAGACGCTCTGGGCCCCTACTTCTTACCTTGCCTTACGAATCTGTTTTGTTTGGCTGTTTCTGAATTGCATCTTTTAAACAAAGCAGTAATTATAGGGCCTTCTTGAGTTCCTTAAGTAGTTCTAGTAAATCATCAAACCTAAGGAGTGTGGGAGAAGGCAGGAATCTTTGAATTTGTAGCCACTCTAGACAGAAGTGCAGGGAGCTGTGGACCCAGGTCTGGCATCTAATATATGAGTAGTCCTCTGGACCCGAGCCTCGAAATTTGTGGCGCCTGATGCTATCTTCAGGTGGTATCACAATAGGTTTGGTGTCAGAGAATCAGTGTTGGGAAAAAACATAAAAGTATCTGTTAAAATACAGATTCCGAGGCCCATGGCATGAACTTCTGAAACAAGACCATGTGTGCAGCCAGGGGAGCTTCCCACATGAGTCTAAGGCACACCAGTTTTTGAGAACCAATTGCATACTTCTGCTTTATCAATCTCTATATCAAACCCCGAGTTAGTCCTCTCTAAGGCACCAGCCTCAAGGCCCCGGAACTGCCCAGCTTGCTGGCTGTACTGCCCATATCAAATTGATGATAGACACTCCTGCCATTTCAAGAATGGTGTCCATCAGCACATTCATCTGGCCTCTTTCTTCATGATTTCTTGTGGGGGAAGTCTGTGAAGCCAACAGGAAGAGGTGGGACTCTTCAGTTCCTAAAACCTCTATGGTTTAGGAGGAAGCTTATCAATCCTGACATTGTAAAAACCTCCATTTCTCCAAAGACTTTGTGGCCCATGTCTGCAGATATGATGACAGTACTTGCCCAGGGACAGAGCTCAGGGGTGAGAAAGCCTATGTGTACAGGCCCCACCGCCACTAAGCATGAGAGGGCTCTCTTCGGGCCCAAGCGCCCCTTCAGGCCTGGAAAGCAGACACAGAGTCATCCCTGGTACCTGATTTCAATGTAGTAAAGAATAAATAAAAGCAAAATAGACAACAGAATTCATGTGTAATCCCACACCATGATGATGGCCGCAGTTGGTCCTGTATTTATATTTCCCTCCAGGCTTTCTCCACACATTCTGAAAGCACAACTGAGGTCTGTATTCATGTTAATGGTTAGTTTTGAGAGAGGTAAATAGAAAAGCACAAGATTTCTTCTTCAGATTTCCTCCCAGCAGAGCATGCTGTATTCAGTGGTCAACAGCTTTTGTTCCTTGTGCTGTGGAAACCTTACTCTCTGAAGGAAGGCTGTTTTCATTTGCTTTATATTTATATTGCCAAAGTCACATATATGAGGTCTGTATTCATGTTAATGGTTAGTTTTGAGAGAGGTAAATAGAAAAGCACAAGATTTCTTCTTCAGATTTCCTCCCAGCAGAGCATGCTGTATTCAGTGGTCAACAGCTTTTGTTCCTTGTGCTGTGGAAACCTTACTCTCTGAAGGAAGGCTGTTTTCATTTGCTTTATATTTATATTAAAGTCACATATATATATATAACATTGCTTTTACATTTACAAAAATGAAATAATAATGTAAACTCTATGTGATGACTTGCTTTTTGACTCACCAATATATTGTGAATACCATAGATGCTTTTTAGTGAGAAAAAGAGAAAGCAGAAATAAGAACTGGGCTGGAAAGGGAAAACAACTCCTTTAATCTGGATGCCAGGAAGAAAGTATGTACTAGGTTTGCTATGCTAATTGAAACCACAGCCCAAGGCTATTATATACTTTCTCCTGAGTATGGGATTGAGAAATGTAACTACGTGGGTTGCCATTTCTTAAAGTTCCCAGAACAAATACCAAATGTATGGAAAAGAGGCTTAAGAAAAAGTTTACATAAAGCTTAATCACATGTCATATGTGATTACTCACATAGCATCAGCCCAAAACTTTACTTCTTTTTAATAGTCAATACTGCTAGAAAAGGAGGTGGGACATCGGGGAGGGGAAGGGGACATGAATTAAGATGTATTATTTACATGAACCAATTCCCCATGATGAATGTAATCATTATGTACAACAAACTTATAGTAATAAAATTTTTTTTAATTTTAAATACAGCTAGAAAATAGTGAACTGCCAAAAATATGGATTTGCCTTTTCCTTTGAAAAAAAAAATATTTAAGCAATAAATTTGTTCTACAAAGTATTATCTGTGCCAGGGTGTGTAACAAGAGACAAAATATACAGGCTAAAGAAGGACTACTCTACTTTTCAAGGTCAAGGTTGGGACAATTAACTATAGGCAAAATAAGTAGAGAAATGTCTCAAATGTTAGAAGATAATGCCTGCTGTGGTAGAGAGGGCAAGCTTCAAAGGGAATGGAAGTTGGGGAGAGAGGCAGATCAGAGTATAAAATGGGGTGGCTCCATTAGTCTCCACTGGGAACATGACAGAGGCATTTAAGTTGAGTCTTGAAGATGGTGAGAGTGTCAAGTGGATATGTGGTTGTCTGCTATGGGTTGAATTGTGCCCTCTGTTCCCCCACCTCCCCTCACCCTGACACACCCCCATCTCCCCCTTACCCCTGTTGGGAAATTTAAAATGTGTTGACGTGCTAACTTCCAGTACCTTATGAGTTTCCACATTTGGGAGTAGGGTCTCTCTTTGCAGATATGATCCTATTAAAGTAAAGTCATTAGGGTTGGCCCTAATCCAATGACTGGTACACTTATAAAAAGAGAAAAGTTTGGGCAGACACCCAACAAGGATGCCATCTGGAGACACCAGGACACACAGACAGAGAGAAGAGGCTACACATGTGAAGATGGAGCAGAGGTCTGAGTGGTAGCACCACTGCCAAGAGCTCCTGGGAGACAGGAAACAAGAGAGGACCCTCCCATAGAAGAAGCAGAGGAAACGCGGTCCTACTAACAGTTTGATTTGCAAGTTCTGCCACTAAAACTATGAATGAATCCCTTTCTATTGTTTAAGCCACCCCCTATGCTGTTTGGGGTACTTTATTAGAGACTCTAGGAGGTTGAGCCAGCATTCAGGACAGAGCAGGAGCCAGGGTGGGCTGGAAGAGAGAGGCCTGAAAGGGTACAGAGGGATCCTGTGAGGCCTTGAGGGTCATGAGAATGACTTGAGGATTCTAGTGGAAAGGGATTGTGAGCGTGGGAGTTGCAACATCTGACAAGGGGTTTAAGAAGTCTCTCAGACCACGGATTCACAAAGAGGACAGTCAAGAGGCCTTTGCAATAATCCTGGCCAAAGGCAATGTGCTCACAGCAAAATGAACAAAAAAAAATGGTCAGACACCACATATATTTTGAAGGTGGGTATTCTTGATGATTGAATGTGCACTATGAGGGGAAAAGAAGGGTCTATGGCTAATGTTAACTGAGGATATGAGAGAATAGTTCATCTTAGCAAACTTGGCACTTTTATCACCCAGGCAATGCCAAACAAAAAATGGATTAACAAATAAACAAAAACAAAACCATGTGACAGGTACTGTTTATACTGCCCAACCAAAGTGTTGAGCAACTTTAGAACTAACCTTAGGACTTCTGGTTGCACATCAGTCTGTTCTCTTTGAAATAATTCTGATTTATTGAGAAATCAAAAGTCACTTTCTAAACTTCTTCTCTCAGAAAAACAAAATTGCAGATACATGGTTGTCTTTGTATCCTTTTTTATACCTTGTTGACGAAGTGTCATTTCAGGTGACTTCTCTAAATGTAAGAGACAATGGAAAAATCTTTTTGGTCATTTAATGATGATGCTACTAAGCAGGCAAATCCAGAGATTGAAGGTTCAATGAGTTATAAGCTCCCTGAATTCAGGAGACACTATGAGCACTTCCTTCCAGGGCCAGGAAAAGTCTGGTGGTTACAAAGATGAATGGTGGCTCAGGGGTGGAGCACTTGCTTAGCCTGTGAGGTCCTGGATTCGATTCCTAGCACCAACTAAGACAACAGTTTAATGTATCTTTGCATCCTTTCTCTAGTTTCACACAGAAATATATGTGCATGTGTACAATGTATCTAAAAAGGATAGGCTATCACATGAAGCACACTGCAAAAAATGTTTTCCTGTAATGACATATCTTTCCAGTCAACAGACATAGGCTGAACTCATTTTCTTAAAGGTGACATAATAATATTCCATTGCATGGATAAGTCATACTTTATTCAACTGTTCTCTGTTAATAAACATTAATACTTTGTTTCCAAATTTTCCCCACTTTTTGCACATCGATCCTTACCTGCTAGGACATGTAATTTCTGTAGAACAGACACTATAATATTATGCTTTTAAAGAAAATCACATTGATGTTAAAGACTTATGACTGTAAAATAAATTACCTCTTTTTCTCACCTAGAATTAACTCCATTACATCTCTAAGTATCACTTTATATTGTACACATGGATAATCAGGGAAAACTCGCTTCTTAATAGGAAAACAAGTGACTCATGCTTTTTTGCCTGTGCTGTGCAGGAAGAGAACAAAAAAGATACCCTTCATTGTGAAAATCTCTCTGTGTTGGGGATGAAGCTGCTCTCCTTTATAGCACCACTGAGTTTAAATAAGTAGCAAAGGAGGATATGGGCAAAAATGCCTTTCTTTTTTCTCCTACATCCTTCAACCTAATAAACCTTTTCTCTCAAACACGAGCCAAGTGTAGAATAAAGTTCTTTAAGTGTTCTTATTTCTGCCAACGATAACCAAGAGATGATTTCTTTCAATGGCCAGCAAAACTCCTCGCATACTGCTAAAGTTGCCTCAACCTTCAGCCACAGGGAATGGGCCAACCTAAAGGCAAAGAAGTTTAACTCCATCAGGTGGAGCCCAGGCTGGTGCCTGATTCTTAGGGGTCCAATTTGGGATGAAGGTCCCAACTGGTTAGACTCATTTTCCTATACTAAAGGGTCATGCTAAGGCTAAATAGAAGCTGCAGTGTGAACCCCACTGTATTTTTAAAAAATAAATTAACTAAACCATCTCCTGATTCTAAAGCTACTTAGGCAGTGGCTGAAATCTTTTTTTTTTTTTTTTTTTTTTTTTTTTTTTTTATGTATGAAGGAGATACAA
>NW_022900916.1:27571433-27576741 GCF_012274545.1 Fukomys damarensis
TTTTTCTAATGGTACCAGGGATCGAACTCAGGATCTTGAGCTTGCAAGCCAGGCATGGTGCCACTGAGCTAAATCCCCAGCTGCGAAATCCATTTTAGAATGTTAACTGCAGTTTCCTGTGTACATGTGTACATCTTCTGGAGCTACATGGTCATCTTATCTAGTTGGAGCTAAAAAAGACCAGGAAATCCTATCATTGCTAAGTTTTGGGTGAAATATTTATTAAAATAGTGAAAAGGGCAATGGAACAAGAGTAACATCTTTGACCTGAAATTCACTAGATCTGCCTCAGAGCAAAACTGCCGTGCTGAGTATGGACAGCTGGTAATTCCATACAAGTGTACACAATTCTGCAGGTCCAGTTTCCTAGAGACCTTTCAATAATGGCAGGAAGTGGACTGTGAGCTTTTCCTCTACATGTTCTTAGGATGATTATCGATTTCCCTGCAAGAGAAGGAGAAAGTGCCCAGCAGATGAGAGGAGAAACACAAGTAGAGAGGGGTGCTGAGCTGAAAAGAGGAAACAAGACAGCATCATCTAGACAGTGCAGCCCCTCACATGACTAATTCTCTCCCCAGGATCCGCTGGAGATGCCGTCTTTGAAAAGCCTTCCCTCTGAGCCCTGAACAGGCTGGAGCTCAGGATGAACCCGGAGCACTTGGCACCCTGTGTGGCAGTAATCTTCTCACCTGGCTGTTCACCTGGGGACCAGGTTCCTGCCCTCTTGTGTTCACTACAGTAAGCAAGCACCAGAAGCAGTGTCTGGCTGGAGGAGGTCGACAGTGGTTGCGGATGCAAGACAGGCAAGTGAAGGGTGGCAGAAAGGGGTGGTGACAATGAACACCAGAGGATGCAGGCAAGTTCCCAAATCTGGGAAAGAAGCCCTGATGAGACACTTGTTGTAAACTTTGGTTTTGTATATGAATTATTTGATAAATCAAAACCATAATGTAAGACACACTTCTAAGGACAGAGTTTCAGAAAACTTCTAAAAGACAACGCTTTCGGTTGGTTGGTTTTTGCTATTATTCTCTTCTGAGGGGTGACAATTTTGAACTCATATCAAAAGCTGGGGCCATAGTGCAAGCTTGTTTGCTTTCTAGCTGTCTTTTTTACTTTTCTTCCTTTCTCTTTTCTTTTTACTTTACCTTCCTTCCAAACGTTTCTTGAAAATTAGGTTTTCACTTTCCATTCATTGTCCTGCCTGAAGTAGTCACATGGCCCCAAATTAACTGCAAAGGAGCGTGGGAAATTTGGGGAGGACATAGTGCTTACTGTGCATTTCATATCAATGCCACACTGGTGAGGACACAGACAAGGAAACAATAAGGTCTGTGTGACATGTTGGGGGTAATGAACAAGGTACATCCAGGGTGCTGAGGAAGTGCAAAGGGCCGGTGGCTCACCTTGGGAAGGAGCTGGAGAGGCTGTTCTGGGGTAATACTCTTCACTTTACTGAATATCAACAGTATCGCCCTTTAGAGTGGAGCTACACACAGTATGAAGACCTACAAATCAAACTGTATTCTTTTTCTTTTCAGAAATATACACTGAAATATTCATAAACAAAATGATCTGATGCATGGGATTCACTTTGATATCACTCAGGGGATTTGAGGTTTAGGGAAGAACTGAAATAGAATAGGCTAATTATTAGAAATTGATGACCTTCACTGATAAGGGCATTTGGTTCTTCAGAGCATTGTTACTGTTTTAATTTCTGTTTGAAATTTTCCATAATAATTATTTAAATTGCACAGCAGTTGCACAGGCTGCAAGCACAGAATGTCTTCCTACAAACCACCCTGAAGGCCCCACAGCTTTGATCCATGCTAAGGCTCCAGTTCCTCACCTGCCCTCCATCTCAGTTCTCACCACTTCGTTGGTTTGCTTTGATTTCACCTCTGCATCATTCTTGGAATTATTTCCATCCATATGGCTCACAAAATGTTTCAGCGGGGGGAACTGAACTCACTAAGGAGCCGAATCCCCTTCGATCATGCTTCCTTCTTACAAGTGAAAGGCCTTTTTGAGTCACTTCTCCCAGCTTCTGCCTAGACTCCCTCTGCACACCCTCCTCTAACAGAAGCAGCTCTTCAATTTCTGCACCAGCCCTAGGTTTTAAGAGGAGGCAACTTCCTGCTTAGAAAAGCAAACAGGTGGCCCCAGACTCGATGCATTCTATTTTCTTCAACTTGGACAAAAACCTGATTCATCTCTGAACCCCTGGATGCACAGCCTGGCACAAAGCCTTCCCCAGAAGTGGGAAGTCCCCACACCTCTGGCTGCTTCCTCTCCTCCACCCCAAAGCTACTCCTAAGCAGTGGGCACTCCCCTGGCTTGCTTCACCCCTGCCACACAGGCAGCCCACTTGCTCCTAGACAGACAGAGCCTATGGAGGTCCACACCCAGGCGCTCATGAATCACCCACTGTCCTGTGTCCCCGTGTACCCAGGCTGGCACTCAGAGACACTCCCAGACTGCAGTCACATCATATCCAGCTTTAATGCCATGAACAGGATCCTCCCCTTCCACAGGCCTTACTATTGTAGAAGCCTTCCACTTTTAAAACTAGCAGCCATGGCCAGCCTCTTCCTCCTTCTCCAAGCTCTGCTGTCTTACACCAGTATTTGTTCTCACCCTAGTGAGGGCCTGGGAAGGAGGGGAGGCTCAGGAGCTCCCTAAGCTCCCTACAAAATTCTTTTCTCTGCATTCTTTGGCAGACTTTCCAAATCTAGAAATACATCTGGAATCCATCCTGTGCACTAAAGAAACAGACTTTAGAGTTTATTTGTAACTTTTCTTTTTCCGCCTTACTGGCCCAGAGGTCAACTTGCTTCTATTCATTGAATTTTATAAATGAATAGGAATAAATAAGTTTTGGTAGGAATAAACTATTAAATTTATTTTTAATATATCTTTAGGGAAAAAAATTTTTGGTGTTTTGCGACAGGGTCTTGATGACCTTGAACCTACCATGTAGCCCAGGTTGGCCTCAAACTTGCAGCAATCCCCCTGCCTCAGCCAATTGAGTGCTAAGATTATAGTAATGCACTGCTTATGCCCAGCTATGGAAAAAAAAAAATACCCAAAGCAAAAAATTGTACTGTTCTGGCATTTCAAGAGATTTACATTTTTCTTTTTAGATTATCTCTCAGAGATAATCTTAGTCTAAAAACCTACCTGTTTAATGACTGTTCAACCTTACAACCCGTCTTTTCTTTACACAATCTGTACATCTTGTTTATAGACCCTCAGTGTCTTTTTTGTACAGTATGCCATGTTTATACCATACTGTAATTTTTACTAGTTGTACTATACAGTATAATAGTGTAGTTTTGTGTTTTGTTTTAGATTACAGTATTGCATGAATGAGTTAGGCAAATAAAAGCAGTCATCAAGTTGGAGTTTCCTTTGACCATTTCTTTATTCTGAATATTATAATGTACACATTATATTCAATTTCTTATTGAGTGACCAATTCATTTAATGAGCTATACAGAACTTAACTATGTCATTAAATAAGGATTGTCTGTATTTTTTCCATAAGGATTATACACTATTTTGTAATTTAAGAAATGTAATTGTCTTTTTACTTCTTTTGAACTAGGGTTATCACCCTCAGCACAACTGACAGTTGGGACTTGATAATGCAGACCATATTGTGTTTAGCAGAATCCCTGGCTTCTACCCACTAATGCCACCAGCAGCCACCTAGTCACCACAATACTAATGTCTTGAGACATTGCCAAATGCTCCTTTGTGAGAATGTTTAAAACAGACTTAAAACCCACTGCTTTAAACTGTAAGGATTTGGGGTCTTGAAGGAGTTTTGGAACCTGTTTAAACAAGAAGATAAAAAGAAATGTCAGGGTAGTTAGTTTAAATATACTAAGAAAGAAATTTTAGAAGAAAACTAAACAGATTATACAACACTAGGACTGATATGAGCCTGGCAGGATGGTCAGGGGTTAACAGAGAGGGTGACTGGTAGAACAGACTGAAAAGCACACCCAGGCCTAGAAATGTTCCTGCAGAAGTCTGAAAAGACACAGGAAGTGGTAGCACTGGATTGCTGTGCTCATCAGTTGGAGGCCACTGCTCTCCAGAAGGATGATCAGGAGAGAGGGAAAGAGAGGTGGTTTTAGTGAAAGCAGCAATTTAGGCAGCAAAATTATGAAACTGTCATTATCAGAATGTACAGGGAAGGGAGTGCTCTGCTCTTGACCCAAGGTAAACTGGAAGCTTCTTTGCATTCCAACACCAACCTTTCTCAAATTTACCATCTGTTCTCAGGTCTCCAAGTACAGCCCAACTATTGACTCAGAATCATCCAGTGAGCTGGCTGCCATGGTGCACAACTGTAATTCTAGCACTCAGGAGGCTGAGGCAGGAGGATCACAAGTTGGAGACCAGCCTTAGCGGCATAGTGATTCAAGGTCAGTCACCCTGTCTTTAAACAAACAAATAGATAAAAATCAGAATCATCTGATGGCCAAAGCCCATCTCACCATTCTTGCTCTGTGGGTGTCATGAATCCATGTAGCAAGGGTACATCAGAAAAAGACACTTGGCCCTCGCCTCTCATCCGAGAGGAGAAAGACAGAGTTTCCACAGCCACCTAAAGAGATTTGCCAGGAAGGCACAGTGAGAAATGCTTGGAGCATTTAAGGGCAGGGTGGGTATTGCTTGTCCCCAAGGCTGGGAAGTAGGGTGAGGAATTTCACCATGTGAGGAAAGACAGATGCTAACCTTTCCTGAGCAGCACCCTGGGTTGGACATTCCTCAGAAGCATCAGCTGGTCCCCTGGAGGTAACACCTGGACTTTGGGATTCAACAAAAGCCTCTGTATCCATCTAGCCAGAGCAGTAAGGTCACTTGTCTTTAAGCCTGCATATCCACGGGGACCAACATGGACTAAAAATCCCTTGAGGATTTTAGGGGAACTCTAGGAAAGATGTCAGGAAAAATTGAGAAAGATTGAAATGGGCCAAACATGGTACTGGATATCTTATCTAAATCATTTTACCTTGCCTTTGGACTATTTTACAATTCTATATTTACAAAAAAATGGGCTGTTCTATGGGTTGAATCATGTTCTCCTCCCCCAACAAAATACATTAAAATCCAAGCCCCTGTACCTCAGAAAGTGACTTTGTTTGGAAATAGGGTGATTGCAGAGATAAAGAATTAAGATGGGACAACAAGGTTATACAGAGTGCAGTATCTCCTATCTTCTTATCCAAGGGAGATGTGTTCCAAGTTCCTGGATAACGGTTGAAATCGTGGGTAGTACTAAGCTATATAT
>NW_022900916.1:27576755-27590498 GCF_012274545.1 Fukomys damarensis
ATATATAGTTCATATATACAGTTCTTCCTCTAGCATTCTCCTCAGTAAATAAATTGTCCTTTCAGGGACTCACGCCAAAGCCAAGGTGGTGGTTGTGTGTTCTCTTGACACACCCTCCATGTCTAACCTAGCAGATAGGTTGCCTATTCTGCCTCCAAAATATATCCCAGACCCATACACCTTTCTGTCTCCTGGTCTAAGCCACTATCATCTTGCTTCAGGACAGAAAATGTCCTCCCAGCCGATCTCTCATCCCTGCTTACTTTCTGCGCTCAGGTCTACGTGGCACCCAGAGCTACTGCTTCAGCATGGAAGAGATCTTAGAATGTTCCTCAAGTGATTTCCTATTGCACAGAGGACATCCAATCTGAACTTCTTATTTTGACCTCAGGCCCCTACATGACCTGGCCCCAACCCCTCTCTGACATCATTTTGTCTTTCTTGCCCCTGTGAACTCTGCTCCAGCCACACTGTTTTTCTTCATGTTCTCTGAATACACCAAAGTTGTCCTGTCTTGGAGCCTTTATAGTTTTCATTCTCTTTACCTAGAAAGGTTCTACCTGGGCCACCATGTTTGGCTTCTTTGGATCGTTTCAGAATAATCCAAAGAGAGCTCTCCTAATGGAAGTCTCCCCACCCCCTTGTACTCTGCCAAAGTACCCTTTCAAGTGCCTTCATCGCTCTTGCCCTTTGTTTATCCATCTTTCTGTGAGCCCTGCCCTCCAGTTGATGCCTCCTAGAATGTAAGCTCTACACATATGACGATCTCGCCAATCATGCTCATTGCTTCACTGCAGTTTATACTAAGCACACAGAACATGGCTAATAAAACTTAATGCAGATTTGAGATAGCACCTTTCAAATTATACCCATCCCTGCAGCCCTTCCCTGCATGGGAGAGCTCAGCCACTCTTATATGGAAAACAGATTTAAGCAACAGCTTCCAAAAACAGGTCATTTTATAAACTACAAGGAAAGAAAATACACTAGATATAGTTCCAAGAAATAGACAGGAAAGTGTACAGGAAGCATGGTATGAAAGGATGATTAGAGTCACTATTCTGAATACAGCAGGGGAGAAAAAACAATCACCAGGTCCTCACTCCATTTGAGAGTAACATCAAGAACATCCAGCTACTTCTCTGGGTGCTTTAAAAAGAAAAGTTTGGAAAATAATCCTCAGAAAGTTTTGAGTTCATATTAACATTATTTATTACAAGACCCAGAAAAATGTTTTGCAGATCAACAGGCCCAAACACACCAGTGCCAACTTAGGCTGGGATTCATTTGACTAGCACTGTATGAGACTGCTAGGGTGTTAGGGTGAACAGCTTCAAAGGTGAAATTCATCCAAAGGAAGCAAGGAGAATGTTTACCATCCAGGGTAAATGAAAACTGAAGAGAATACAAAGTTATTCTCTATGCTTAAAGGTGTCAAAGGCATTTACTAAGCAATGTACAGTTGATGGCCATTTGGTTATCACAGTGTAAAAAGAAATGCCCAAGGTGACACAAAGTCAAACAAAGAAACTCAGAAATTTCTGCTTTAATCTAACTAGGAAGGTGGAACCGTCCTATTCTCAACAGTGGTCCCAACAATGACCACCAAGATGAAGGACAACAAAGGTTTCTTGTCCAGAAGTTGGCCACACTACCACTCCCCTCACACAGTGCTGTCCACTGAGCATTCGGGGAAGAGCCCTCTGTGCCAGCCACACTAAGGCTTCTGTGAGCCACTGGCAGCTGAGTGATAAAGTCACTTGTAAACAGCCTCAAACTGGCTGTGAAGGTTATTTCGGCTTTAAAATATATGAAACAAGATTCTCCACCAGGGCTACTAAAAGTTATAGACCTAGAAGTGGATCTAAATCAGGATTCAGATTGTGGATGTGGCCAAGCACATCTCTGAGCTCAGAGTTAGGGGTACCATGGAATTAACTGGGGCTTTGAGGACAATCCTGGGCCAAATTACAGCCCTGCCATTTATCAAATTTGTGGCTTTGCCCAGTTCCTGAATGTCACCACAATCTCAGTAGAAGGGGCTTTCTCTACAGCAAGCAGGATTCTTAGCACATCACCTATGTTATCTCATATAAGCCTCACAACAATCCTGAACTCACCTAATCTGTACTTTGTAAATGAAGAAACTAAGGCAGAGAGGTTATGTATGTGACTTGTATCTGCACCTACTTTCTTCCTAGTCCCATTTTCCGACCACCACTAACTGCTTGTTTTCTTGAACCTGCTTTAATAATGAATATTTCTGGAGCAGTCCACAGCTTTAAAACATTTGTTCAAGTTAGCAATATCCTTAAAAATTTAAATGTTCATACACTTGACCCAGCAATTTCTTTCCAGTGAAATAATCACTAATGCAGAAAAACAAAACAAAACAAAACAAAAAACTGTAGCACAACATTTTGTCACAGCATTGTTTCAAAAACTAAAAATTTGGACACAAGCTCAGATGGTGAGCACTACAAAATCAGTTTAAATAATATATGGGGCATCCATGCAATTAAGGTTCAGTGGAGGCATAAAAAGAATGTGGCGATTGTTATGTACTAACCTGGAAAGGTGTCAGAATGTATAAAAAGAAAGAAGCCAAAGAATATACAGGTTATAGAATGGTCTTGTTTTTATAAAAATAAATAAATAATAATTGTATTACACATTGTAGTTAGACAGAAAAAAGTCTCAAAGAGTAAAACTAAACAAGTCCTGCTGTTATTTCTAGACATCTTGCTTCTCATTGCATATTTTTTATACTTTATTTTTATAATGAGCATTTATTAATTTTTAAATCAGAAAAAATAAAGACACGTATTATTATCCTGTTCTACATTGTCTCTCATTTGGTCCATAATGACCCTGTGAGACTATAAAGCAGGAGAAATTAAGGTTCAGAGGAAGGTAAGTGACTTAGTTAAGCTTTCCAGCTGCCAAAGGATCACATCAGTAATCTGATCCAGGGTATATGACACAGTCTCTATGACCTTGAATGAAACTTCTAAAGAGAGCAGCAGTCCACCTTGATTCGTACAAAGTCGCAATGCATCTTTACCTGTAAAAACGCATAAGAGTTCTGTGGTTACACCAAAAGAAAGATGTAAAAGAGTTGGAGAAGATTCAGAGAGAACAAACCAAAACTGTCAGTGGATGGTGTGACTTCTATGCAGGGAACAGATAGAGGGAGCTTGTTTTTTGTTGTTTGTTTTTTTGTTTTTTAATGACTATATTCAAAAACCAAGAAGAAACAGAAGCATAGATCAGAAATTTGTTTTCTAAGACCCTGGACTCTAATATGTGAGGGCATGATTTAAAGTTTGAAAACAACTACCTTTGGGTTCAATGCAAGGTAGGTACTATCTGTAAAAATCATTACATCAAATTTGACCCAAGGTGAAAGTAGAAATAATTGACATTTATATCAGTTCATAAAAGATAGCTCAATAACGTGAATCTGGAGGCCTACAGCCAAGTGTGACCTGCCACAAAACAAGCCCGAGAGTGACTGCACACGTAGAATGTGAGGCCAGAGACTCAGGCATGATTCTACACCATGTTTTTTATTAGCTTTTCATTCCTTTTCTCTTCCCAGAGAGCAAGAAAACTTTTCTAGTATTTTAAAGCATGTACTTTTGGTTTAGATTTCTTTCTTTAAAATAGATCATTTGTAGCTATTTGAATTTGTATTTGTGTCCTTGCTGGGGACAGCATCCTACATTAGCCTTCTTAGTGCTGATCTCTCCCCTTTGTTGTAGTCAACAAATCTTGTGGCCTTCAGTTCTTTTGCTCTTGGATACAATTATGAATTAATTGTATTTTCCAAAATTACTCTAATAGTAACATATCAGAGTTAACAATTTCATCATCCAAAAGACTCAGGTTATATTGTACATTCAGCATCTGTTTTTGTTTTTGTTTTTGTTTTTGTTTGTTAATAGTGACAAAGTTTATTCAAGAAAGTAAAGGTGAAGAGTAGAGGAGAAACTGACTCTGCAGAGCAAGCTTGGGCCAATAAAGAGAAAAATGGTAAAAATAAAGGTAAAACTACATTCTGCAGCTCGGAAACATAGTGCAGTCTATAGTGGAAAATTACGGTGGCCAGCATTTGGTTTTTCATTTTGTTTGTTTGTTTGTTTGTTTTTTTAAGGTGCTAGGTGTTTAAACCCAGGGCTTTTGTACTGAGTGACATCCCAGTCCCTTTTTTATTTTTATTTTGAGACAGACAGAATCTTACTAAGTTGCTAAATTGCCAAGGCTGCTAGAACTTGGGATCCTCATGCCTCAGCTTCCCAGAGTGCTGGGGTTACCCAGTATTTATTTATTTAAACATAATCTCCTCTTGGTTAAATACATGTATTCCAAAAACTGTCTGAGAAAATGAAAAAGTGAAAATAAAGTGTTTGTGAATGGGGAGGAGAGGAGGGGGTGAAGAGAGGGCAGGGACAAGGGGAAAAAATGAGAACCAAGACCTGTCATGTAAAGGTACAAGATCCCAGTAATGAATGTAACTGTATTGTATACCTAGAATGTACCAATAAACTCAATAAAAAGAAAAGAAAAAAATAACAAAAACTGTGTCTAGAATTTTCCTTTACTGGTTATATTCTGTATTTATTAACAAAATGAATTATATGTTAGAATATGCTAGTATAGTATGTACTTATATTAGCATACTATAATAAATTATTACAGATACAGAGATGTAACTGGTGAGGTCCTGAAAAAAGCATAAGCTCATCACTATTTCCTTGCCCACAGCCCTCAATATGTTATTTCTTATGTGTATTTTATCAAAGTTAAGTTTTGAATGCATTAGGAGTGTGCAAAAGTGTTACCTCCACCCTACATTACAGATTCCACATTTTTTAACAGCTATATTCACTACATGGCTTCCAAAAGAACATGTTCCCCAGTATGCCAGAAAGTGAGAAAATGACTCAGAAATAGAAAGACTTCTGTGAAATAAAGCAGGAATCTTTAATAAGAAAATTTACATTTAAAAATATCTTTCTATACTAAACTAACTCTAAAGTTTATGTGGAAAGAGTCTACAAGAAAGGTGAAGTTCTATGCAGAAACAAAAGACCCAGAACAATAAAGCTGACACTGTTCAACTTCAAAACTTCCTATTAAGTTGCAGTAATTAAGACAGTGTAGTGTTGGTGAAAGAATATAGACAAACAGATCAGTGGAACAGAAGAGAGACTCAAGACATAGTCCTGCACAAATATAACTGGCTAATCTTCAAAGAAACAATGGTGAGTCAATTGAGAAAAGTTAATCTTTTCAACAAATGGTGCTGGAACAACTGCAAACAATTAACTAGATACAGACCTTATATGTTTCACAAAAAAAAAAAAACTACTCAGAAGGAATCATAGACATAACTGAAAACACAAAGCTATAAAACTCCTAGAAGCTAATATAGGTGAAAATCTAGATGACCTTGGGTAGAGCGTTGACTTTGCAGATACACCAAAAGCATCCACTAAAGAAATAATTGATAAGCCAGATTTAATTAAAATTAAAACCTTCTGCTGTGCAAAAGATACTTTCAAGGGAATGAAAAGAAAAATCATAGGCTGGAAGAAAATATTTGCAAAAGTCATATCTGATGAAGGATTATTATACAAAAAATAACTTGTAAAACTCAAAAGTAAGTAAACAACCTTATTTAAAAATGAGCCAAAAAAATGTGAACAGATATCTCACCAAAAATGGCAATAAGTACATGAAAAAATGCTCAATATAATATGTCATTAGGTAATTGCAAATTAAAGTAACAATCAGATACCACCATATCCTTATCAGAATGAAAAAAAAATCTAGAACACTGACAATACCAAATGCTAGTGAGGGTGTGGAGCAAAAGGACCTCTCCTTGCTGATAGCAAGGCCACTTTAAAAGGCAGTTTGATGGTTTGCTAAAAGCTAAACATACTCTTACCATAAAACTCTGCAGTTGTGTTCCCTGGTATTTACCCAAATGAGTTCAAACAAAAACCTGTGTGCACACATTTACAACAGCTTTATTCATAACTGCCAAAACTTGGAAGCAAACAAGATGTTCTTCAGTAGGTGAATGGATAAACTATGATACATCCTGACAATGGGACACTATTCAGTACTTAAAAGAAAAGTGCTATCAAGTCATAAAAAGATATGAAGAAAACTTTTAATGTATTTTACTAAGTGAAAGAAGCTAGTCTGAAAATACTATATGGATCCAATTATACGGCACTCTGAAAAAGGCAAAATTATAGAGACAATAAAAAAAGATCAGTAGTTGCCAGAGGTTGGGAGGAGGGATGGGTGAAGAGGTAGAGCCCAAAGGAGTTTTAGGGCAGTGACACTATTCTACACAATGCCATGGTGGTGGGTACAGGTCACTTATACATTTGTCAAAATGCATGGAAAATAGAACACTAAGAGTCAATCCTTAATTAAACTATGGATCTTGGGGGTGACAATATTGTGCCAATGTAAGTTCACTGATTGCGACATATGCATCACTCTAGATGTCAGTCAGGAGAGTTCTCACTGGAGAGCATGAGGAATCTGAAGCCCTCTAGAAGTGATGGTAATAGAGAAAGACGTGGAAGCAAAGAGAAGGCACTATCGACCTCTCAGGCCCTCAGCACTGCCTCCTCGCTGGGCCCTACACTGCTCAGAACATAGAGAAGTGAGGCTGGAGGGGCTGTGCCCCCTCAGCCCTGGAGCTGTGGGATAGTCATTCCATGGGGTATTCTTTTGCCAAGGTGGAGCAGAAGTTCTGAGCCTCTCTCAACTCTCTTGCAACATGAAAGGGATTGAGACAATCCAAAAGCCTCTCTTCCAAATGGGCAACCAATGAGGACTCACAGAACTGGCTAGTGTCAAAGTGACCCACATCAGGGACTACAGAATGGACATGCCAGACCAGGACTGGATAGAGAATATGGAAAAGAATCAGGGCATCCGCAGAGCCAGCAAGGACAAACTCGGAGCCCAGTCAGCAAAAAGAAGTCCACCAGCTCTGGATCAAGCCATGAGTTATGTCAGCTGCAGACTGCAGCAAATCCCAGTGACAAAGTGAATAATTCACAAGTCCAAGGAGGTGACAACACAAGGACCATCACCTGAATGAGAGAATTTAATTCTGGGATTTGACCTAACAAAGATCAACCTAGCAGAACAGTTTGAAGAGTTAGGTTTCATTGGCAAGTTTAGGTCCCTTCCTCCTCTTCCTCCTCTCCCCCGACAATGCATGGAGCCATCATAAAAAAATGAAAGGAAATAAAAGAAATCTACTCTTTTCTTCATTACGTATTTGTGAGATTTGATGTAATTTCTACTCTGCTTCAGGGGTTATTACTACTACAATCCTTGTAAAGGGGAAACCAAATGTAAAGGGGAATCCTTGTAAAATAGAGAAACCAAACATGCCAAAAAAGTTATGGTATGATCTTACTACAGTAATGAAGCTATGTACAGTAAACATGGGGCCCACAGGAGTGGGAGAATTTAACTATGTACAGTCATTTTATGTTGCTATATAATAACATTACTGCAAATTTAGCGGCTTAAACCTGTACATATGTACTGTCTCCTCATTTCAATGGCTCAAGAACCAAGGCGTGGTTCATCTGGGTCCTCTGTAAGGTTCAATCAAGGTGTTTGCCAGGGCTGGGTCATCATGTAAAGGTTTGGCTGTGCAAGGATAACTTCTGGGCATATGTGATGGCTTTGAGTGTTCAGTTTCCTGTTGAGAGTTGGGCAGAGGTCATCAGCCACATACCACAAGCAGTTCCTTGCCACAAGGGCCTTCCAACATGGCTGCTTTCTTTATCAAAACAGGCAAGGAATATAGTTTCTCAGCAAAACAGACATTGCAGTCTTATGCAACATGACCATGGAAGTGACATCCGATCACCTTTGTCACATTTTATGGGTTAGAAGCAAGTCATGGGTCCTGCCCTCACTCAAGGGTGTGAATACTAAGAGGTCTGTCCGCCATACACTGTGAGGTGGGTGGCTGGGAGAGAACCTGCTAGATGTCACTTCTCAGAGGAGAGACACACTGAGCCAGCTGGTAAAGAAGGTTAAGGACCAGGAATCGGTTGGCAATCCCAGAACCTCACCAGTGTCCAGGATTATAGGAGGCAACAATAAAGGTCTGTAGATGACAATACTGACATCAAAACATCAGACATAATGATTAAAAATGCGCAAGCACCAGGGCGTTTGGTGACAGCTAAAGCCTACTCACCCCAATAAGAAAAAAGACAATGTTTTACATAGGACAGAAACAGGAAAAATAATTGACAAATCTCATCTCAGTAGCAGTAAGAACATTAAAGACCTTCCTAGAAAGGCAGAGGCCACTGCATTAACGTCTCAGCAAGCCTCACCAGGGAAGTGTACTGAACATCAAGGGCACTGAAAGGACGGGAGATGATCTAATGCAGGAAGCTCCCCAAATACTATATTTACACAAAATGATAAATGGGATTCAAGAAAGGAGAAACCAGCTACTGCTAATGACTAGGGAAATAAATATCAGAACTTCCTACTGCAGTAACATCTTTCATCTAGGATCCTAAAAAGCTTTGAGAGTAATTAAATTTGGGTGCTACATAAAAGTAGACCCTTTTTAGGCAAAAAATATGGATTTTATGCCCTTCGACAAATGTAGCACCTAAGTCCTTCACAGAGAATGAAACAAAAGCTGGATACTATTTTCTTTGGAAGAGTATTTTATAATTGTTTCTACAGTTTTTAATTCATTAGTAGCTGAGTCTCAGGAAACGCAGGAATGTGGCCACATTTCTTTCTGCACACTGGAAAAAGGCAGCAGTTTTTGCCCAGGTGGACTGGACAAGGTGGATGTTAGAACCCATCCTAGCATGGGTGACAGACAGCACACACCCGCTCCAGATCACAGGTGGGCAGAAAAGAGACTTCAGCCTGGTCTGTAGAAGGCATAGTTGCAGATTCTCCGAGGAAGGTACCTGAGTAAGGCTGTGACTCTACAGCTAGAAACAGATTTGGGCAAAAGTCAGTTGTGACGATGACTTACTAAAGTACAACAGAGAGACAGCTAAGGAGGGTGGGCATTCTCACACAAAGTGACAAAACCGTCAGGATGTTGAGTGACAGCTAAATCTACCAGAGGTCAGTAGAGTTGATGGCTCACACTTCCCATCAGATGGCTTAACAGGATTCTGCATGATTCTAAGTACATGAAATGGGTACAAAACCACATGACTGGGAAACAAATGAGTTAGCATTGTATCGCAGTATGACAACTGCTTGGTATATTTGAAAATAACTTTCTATGAAAGGCATCAGCAGCAGGTGGACAGGGCCAGCAAGCTTTCTGTAAAATTGCTCTGGATATGAGAAAATGACACTAAAAACGTAAATCACCTAGCAGGTCTCAAGCCCTTTTCTGTTTTTGAAATACTATTGTTGGAGTGCGTCTGCATCTTGAAGGCTGTCTTAGAATATTATGTCTATGCCAGAAACAAGTTCCCTTTTGGTTATCCTGATGTGGGCATCCACTCCTGGTTGGTGAGCTCAGCATGCCCAGATCCTGCCTTACCATTTGTGTAAAATGAGGTTCCTTGTGGCAATGGATTCACTTTCAACCCAGGTGTGTCTGTGGGAAGTCTGAGTCTTACGGAGACGTTAATTAACACTCTCACTGGGACATGTATTGGTTCAGACAAGAAGTTTCATCTCCAAACCCAACTCTCACTTGCTCCCTTCCATTTTTTCTGTTTCTCCTTCAAGATGTGTGAATCATTTTGCTGCTTCCGCAGTAGAACATGGAAACAGCTTTCAGTTTCCAGTTTTCCATCCAACAGAACAAGTCCGTGACAAAAGCATAAAGTTCTTTGACCATAACTCTGCTCAGAACAGGGCTGTGCCACATATGCACAAAAGCCTGTGATCTTCTGAGCTTGAGTGACAGTTGACATTACATATAAGGAGGATTGAAAATATTGGCAGTAAAGAGATACCATTTATTCACTTTTTCCTACTAGAAGAAATTACCTTTGAGCTTGTAAACTAATATAACTTGAAGGAATATTACTGGAGATTCAATAGGCAGAGGATTATGAATGAGGGAAGATGCTGAGCAACCGTTCAACAAATGCCCCGCACTTGATCTATTGATAGGGGTGGTTCTGACTGGGCATCCAATACACGAGACAAGGAAAGCAAAGTTTCCAGACCAGTCACTCTTATATTCAACCCCAGGCCCGTGCCTGTCTCCAAAGTGTGCAAGTTGTAATTTCCCTACAAAATCTACCTTCCATTGAAAATTTCTCCAGGGTTCTTGTCTCTGAGTAATCCACCTCCCTCCTTCCTTACTCACTATTTCATCTGTACCCACCTGAAGGCATTCATGCTGGGATCTACTCTCTAGGAACGTCTATACCTGTCATATCTTCTTTCTATCACAAGTAACTTCTGGGCCCTAGCACTGTGCTGTACACATAGTAAGTGGTCAGTAAAAACCTTGGAAAGTGAGTGAACTGGCATTTAATACTTTTAAAAATATACCTATCTACCCTCTGACCCTCTCCAGACCCCACTGTGGAGCATGGCTTTTGTTCTCAGGAGGGCTGCCATGTTGCTAATTTTTTTTTATTATATTGTGGCATTATTCCTAGAAATGAGATATACCCAAATGTTAGCCCAATCACAGATTTTAAAAATAGGATATTTGGTGACAGCTATTTATTGAAATAGATCTATCTGGGCCATGGTCATTCATATCAAGCTTTTAATGATCTTATGCCTCTTTCCAGTGTGCAATATTCTACATGCACTGTTGTCTAACTCTTGAATAACAGAAACTGAGCTTATTTTCTCGATGTTATTGTTACCTCCACATACTGCTCAGTAAGCATCTCTGCCCACACCACAGTATACCATTATATTTTAACACAGTTAGATATGGAGCTCTCCATTCCAAGGAATCCTTTTAGGCAATACCTGCTGAGTTAGGTCAGCAGACTCAACACACACCTTTACCTGCTTGGATTCATCTGAGCCATGGAGTTTATTTTCCCCTACCTAGAATTGCAATTTTTTTTTTCAGAAAGAAAAACATCTGAACTGATTGGTTTGGAAGCAAAGACTGCAATGAGGATTCTGTTTGTTAAACACCCTAATAGGCAGCCTTGTACATTGAAGTCAACTTCCATACCCAGGAGGGTTTTTTTTTTTTTTTTTTTTTTTTTTTTTAAGCAAAGACTGCAATGAGGATTCTGTTTGTTAAACCCCCTAATAGGCAGCCTTGTACATTGAAGTCAACTTCCATACCCAGGGGGGTTTTTTTTTTTTTTTTTTTTTTTTGCTCCTTCCTCTATAAGAATCCATTTACTCTGGTTGATTTACAGAAGGTTACTGTGGTTTTTCCAGGAAACTACTGCCTGCCAAGGGAGCCAGATTTTCTTGGATACAGAATTAAGGAGCATTTGTACAGAAACAGACATGAGTAACAGCATATAAGCCACCCTAACATCCTAACGACTGTACCTGGGCCTTCCCAGCAACAGCTAAGTGTGGCCCGCTAGGTTTGCTGGGTGTGGGCAGAATAGGAGCCATAATATATAGTTCTTTTTGTCTTGGCAATGAGGCTGGCACTCTGGGCAGAATCTACTCTAAAGGAAATGGACAAGAGACAATAAAGCCATTCAAACGCACTAGCAATTTCTTCCAGTGGGGAATCTTCAATTTCTAAACTGATATAAAATTTGAAACTACCCTATTTGCAGTGGAGGGAAATTTGATTTTTCTAGAAGATGTTACATTTTACAACATATTTCAGTCGTCTGTTCCCGACAAGATGTATTGTACTGCATTGCCTGATTATTGAGAAGTTGGGGGGAGGGCATCCTCTCATAAGAATAATAAACACACAGTATAATTGATTGACTTCGTTCAATCAGCTGTTAACTCTCTGGGCTTAAGTACTTACACAAACTTTCATCACTGCAGTGCTACTGTTCACTGGCTCCACTCATTTTATTTCTGACAATGTGTCTTTGTCAGTCAATTTAAAAGTGGAGTTTCTAGCAGCAAACCTTACACCCTTCAAAAATTAAAGTCAAAATATCCTGGAAGGATCACCTATAAAAAGCAAAATTTCATTGTTAACACAAGGTCAGTATTTTTCGGGGTTGGCACAATCCGACTCGGAGGTTTAAAAAAAGAAGAAGAAGAAAGAAGGAGGTGCAAGTTTCTTGTTTTATGAGGCCGAATTTCAGGTAAACTCCTATGAAAGTCCTGCTCTGCTCTTCTGAATTCTAGAGAGTGGAAGAGCCCCCTGCTGGCTGAAGGAGAAAGAGCTCTGAAGAGACTCAATGGCGGTCGTTTTGGGAGTTGGATTCCACCATTCGTCCATTCTTGCACTGATACTCGTTAGGACTTGCTTTGTGCCAGGCACGGTTCCGGGCTCTGAGCATAAGACATTTAACAGCATAGACAAGGTCTTTGCTTTATCGGAGTTTACAATGAAAAGAGGAAAACAAAATAATATAACTAAAACATGATGCCAAGTAGAGATGGTTTCATCAGAAGAGCTGAATCGCAACCTAGCAAGAGGAAACAGAGAACGAGAGGAGGGTGCTATTTTCTATAGTCAGACCTTTGAAGGAAGGTGGAAAGGAAGATTTGTGAGAGTAGCGTCCACGGAGGGGCGGAGCAAGTGGGGGAGACGAGGGGCACCTAAGACCGGGGCGGCTGCAAGATGAGGTGCACAGAGCTAGGAGCCCAGGGACACACAGCCTCACATGGCGGGAGGATTGAACAGGAAATTAACTAAATCTACTTTGCATCTCAAATAGGCCATTTTGTGTGCAACAGAGAGTGTTCACTGCCAGGGAAATCTGAGAGCCCACTGTTGATGTGGCATTTCAAACAAGTCACCAATAAATTTCAACAATGAGGTTCAAGGAAGAGCAAGATGTGGTCTCTGCCCTCAGAGAGCTTTCAGTTAACTTGGGGAATTACGACAGACTCACTGCAATTTAAACTTACAAGAGATAGGAGGCAGTGAGTGGTTGATAAGCCTTGTGTGCAGGAGCGGTAATGGTGAAAATGAAGACGATGTCCCCAGCAACCAGGCACGAGCTCCAGGTACCATAGCTTAATGGTTAAGAGCAAAAGCCCTAGAGCCAGGCTGTTGTGGTTCATAATTCTGGTAGTAGTGCTTACTAGCTGTGTGACCTTAGGCATGATATTAGCCTCTCTCTGCCTCAGTTTTTTTGTCTGGAATGGGTCTAATAATACTGCCTGACTTATGGGATTGTTATAAGGAATAAACATATTAATGTTATACTGTATGAAGTATGTAGATCAGTTCTGGGTACTTTACAAATACTATATAAATGTCTCTAAGTTCACACTGTCTATTACTGCAGTAGTCAAGGTGTGATGGGGTAATAACTTCAACAAGTACCAGTTGTGGAAATAGAAATAAAGGGTGACATGTATTTCTGACAAATGAACTCGGAAAGGTTAATGACAGACAATAAAAAAGTGAATGAAGCCAGGCATGGTAATGCATATCTGCCTGAGCACTTTAGGAGGTTCAGGCGGGGAATCACAAGTTTGAGACCCACCTGGGCAAATTAGGAGACCCTGTCTCAGCATTTAAAATTTTAAAAAGGGCTGAGGACACAGCTCAACACAAAGTCTCTGGGTTCACTGTCTGGTACAAAAAAAAAAAAAAAAGAA
>NW_022900916.1:27590644-27645343 GCF_012274545.1 Fukomys damarensis
AAAAAAAAAAAAAAAAAGATAGTGAATGAGGTACAGTATATGAAAGGGTTCAATATGAATGCGAGATTTCAAGCATAATGATTAGGAAAACAGTACAACAGGGGAAATAGAGAAGTTGAGAAAGAGAATTAGTTTGTGAAACTGGGCAAATTAGTTTGAGTCCTGCTGAGTCTGAAGTAGATTGATGATTAGAAATGCCAGACTGGAGTTCAGAGACACAGAGATCAAGAGGAGACCTGTGCATTTGGAACCCTTCCTACTAGGAGTCTTTGAAGCACGGAGATGACTGGGAGAACCAGAAAGGAGAGGCTCTTGGCTGAAGATGTAACTCAGTGATAGGCCCTGGGTTCAAGCCCCAGCATTAAAAAAAATGAAGGGATAGCTAAGGATGTGTTGGGGTGAGATAACTATGAAGTCATCAGTAGAGTGCACAGAGTTTCTCAAGTACAGCTTTTCTGGGGGCCTCTGCTGAGCACCTGCCATAGACGTGGTGGGGTCAACCAGGTTTCTCCGTCAGAACCCAAGGTTTCATTCCTAGGGTAAGGCTGTAGCTGACAGAACCCTGCTGCCTGGCAGAGGAAAGCCACCTGCTGAAGACCACACCTCCTCCCTGGGGCAGCTCCCAGTGATGACTGTTGATCTGGGGTTACCAAGGCCAGTGATCCCCCAAAATGGAAGCAACTCAGAAGAACCACTCCAGCTTCAGAGACTGCCACGGAGCTCCCTTCCTTCCCTAACCCACAAGATGATGTAGTGAGAAGGCACCGAGTAGACTTCCCTGCTACTTTCTGAGCCACAGTCAGCTTCTCCAGGAACCCAGCAGCCACAGGGTTTTATTAAAACTCAGTAAAAACTCAATAAAAATAAAAATGATAACACCCAGGAAGAGTTTGTCACAAAGGGATCGATATGGAAATCATCTCTAACAGATGAATGCTCATGGTTCCTTATAAATAGGAATTTTGAAATTTAAGGGAGTAAGATCGGAGAAAAGTTAGCAGGAATGGGCTTTTCTTCAGGAGCCAAACCTATCAGACTTGCAAAATTGAGATGGTGCCATTTACCTTTGGAGAGAATAGAGTGCTGGTTTCATAACCCGATTGATAGTGCTGTCACCCATATAACTTCACAATCTCTTTTAATCTCCACACTCTTGTCACTTTGCTGCCATCTGTAGAGAGGATTAATTTCATTTGTCCCCCACGGAGATTAATGTATCCGATTAGATTCCAGCACACGGAGGGATACCATTCTCTAACCCATCAGCCCTAACTGGCCTCCGCAGCTGTTTCTGGACGTCCCTGCCCTTCACACACCACGAGGAACAAGCTGTCACCGAAAGTCAAGCACGTTCTCTCCCCAGCTGGGAGATGTGGACAAGGGGCAATCCGTAACTACAGCGTATGAAGATGGCTAGAGTCATTCTGACTCTGAGTTCTGACTGCACTGGAACCTCTCCCTGCCCCTTCGGTACACGTCATCTCCACAGCTCCCTCGTTGATCCAGTTGCCCACAATGAATACTTCATAAAAGTACTTTGGACTCAGTTAAATTACAATAAAACCTCATCGGTGGAGTCCCAAAGGCCTAGGCTTTTATAAAAAGGCATATTCAGTGATGCAAAATCCTCAGGAGGAGAAGAATTATTCAGCACAGAGGATGTGAGAGTTACAAGAAAAGGAAGACAAGGACCATTTCTAATAATGAGAAGAAAGGAATCCAAAGGGCAGGATTCTAAGAAAAATGACCAATGCCCCACAGTAATGGAACTATTCTGTGTAAACCTTCAAGAGTTAGCCTGAAGGACTTTGACATCTGCCATCTCAGTTAATCCTCATGAATTGAAAATGATACATTAGCTGTTTTCCTGGCCATTCTAGGGACAGCACATGTCATCTTGTTTGATTCTCTCAAAGAACTCCATAGGTTGGTTTTACTAGTATTGCTGCCCCCATTCTACAGATGAGAAAACTAAGATCTACGGGAGTTAAATAACTTGTCCAAGGGGGCAGAGCTGGTAATGGTGCCATGGATATTTGAACCAGAACAGTTTCACTCCAGGGGTCAACTCCAGGGACAGTTAAACTCCAGGAGTTTAACTCCAGTTTAACTCCTCACTGAACTGCTTTATACTGAGTTATATCCACAGCCTTTCTTGAGACAGGGTCTCTTTAACTCATTAAATTTCCTACTAAGCTCCAACTTTCAATCCTCTTGCCTCAGCCTCCCAGATTGCTAGAATCATACCACACTTGGCTCACATGACCATTTTTAAAGTGTAGGTGATTTGTAAGACTCTATCTCAACATAGAGGTACCTATGGAGCAGTATTTTTTAAATATTGTAGATGTTTAAAATGAAACAAAATAGAAAGTGGACTATATCTAAGGACAGTTGTTTTATCTGTTTTGCTTGCAGCTAAACCCCAAGTGCCTAGAATGGTGCCTAGCATAAGACAGACTCTCAAAAATACTTGTTAAACTTTTGGTTGAACCAAAATGAGATGTACAACATCCTCTACTTGCAGGCCACATAAATTTTATGGCACAATTGTGATCCAGGATCAAATGGGCATGGTTTTTGGGGAGAATCCAAATTACTAAATTTTACCTCCTTATATGCCTTGCGTTTTATATTAGAATCATCTTGTAAGGTTATTAAGGCAGCTTATGATAGTTGAGAGATGTGTCCAACCCCTGCAGCTTGCTAGACAAAGAGCTAAGTTTGACTAGAACAGAATTGCTAAGCAAGGATGCAGACATTTTCTTAGGCCAATGAGCCTAAGTCCAAGAGCTATTTCATGTGTCACTTGAACACTTATTTACACTGTGTATCAAAGCACAATTGTCTCGTGCACAAGAGGAATGGACATTGAATAATCAGGCTTGGGGACGTCTCTTAACCCTTCTGAGTTTTACTTTCCACAAGTGTAGAACGTGGGTAATACTGTTTAGTGACTCATTCATGTCTGTCCAGGAAAGAGGGAACCACTCTAAGCATTTCAAAGAGAAGGCCATATTTAATATTAATATATTTAATATGGGCAATGAAAGCTGAGAAGCCAGATGAGATGCTTTCACTCCCTGATACCAGCTGAGTCAGGAAGCCATGAGGGACTGGAAGGATCACAGAGCAGGCTGATACCAGAGGCTGGGAGGAGTTGGATCCCAGGAGGAGACACAGCTACCCCCAGAGCCAGTACCCATTTCTGTCTTTTTGTCCTTTAGGCTTTACTGTGGCCTTTTAATTGCTGAACAAATGAGGAATCAGGAAGTCTTGGAAACGTCATTCTCTGCAATATAGAGCAGAGAATAGACCTGGGAGCAAATAGGTAACTTGCAAGCCCATGAACTTATGAAGCTGTTGTGCTGTTTAGGCTGGTTATATATGTTAAGTGCTTAGCACTGAGCCTGACATGTAATAGTGCTTAATGAGAGCTGTTGTTGTTATATATAACAGGTCCTAGGCATGGGCAATAAAAATGACACATATCCACTACCAAGAAACAGATAGTTCAGATGTTTTAGCCCATCTTTTGCCTATGACATATTCCATGCATTTCTGGAATGAATCATCTAATTGTATTTATCCACCATACTGAGCCAGGAGACCAATTTCAGAAGATGACTGTCACCCCAGTAAGAACCAATGGGTATAGAGAAAAAGGTAATATTCACCGACAAATGTTCTACTCTCCTAGAATGAAAAGGATCACTGAAAATACAAAATATTTTTATGTAAGAAACAAAATGATCTGTCAACAAAACAGGCTATGGCTAAATCATCTTACCTGTTAAGTGTTGATTTGGTGAATATATCATTTGATAAAGCTGATTGAATGTCTAGTTTTAAGTATTTGATGCTTTACTAAAAAGGAAATAGCTTTACTATTGGAAGCTCATTTTAAGAAAGAATTTTTCTCAAATAACAGGCTCCTCACACTGATGAAATAAAACTTTTCTGGTAATGAGCAGAGTCCATGGATGCTGCAGAGAAATTTTCACTCTCCACCTGTTCCTCTTTATTTCTGGCCTTGGAGTTGCAGAATATTACAGTTGAAACTTAGAAAACACATTGACATGCTAAACTAAGATACAGAATCCACTTGAAGATACTAACACCATGTTCTTCTACTATTCATAGTTTTTAGGAATCTAAACTAGGAACTGAGGGACTAGTCAGGAATATATACAAGATTGGTCATAGGGAGATTTACACTCTTTGCTTTGAAGCAATAATGCCATCTTACATATCAGGCATCTGAAACATTTTAATTAGTTGGAAGACACCAGAACCTATAATCTCTATCTTCTCTAGGATAATCAAATGAAATAGCCGAGAGCCTTAAATTTGTCTTTTAAAAATATGAAGATAATATTCTATGCAGAGAAATAAGGGGGAAAGATGGAGTGAATTTCCAAAAATTACAGGAAAAACCAAGCTGCATGAATGGCCTCTTTCCCACACAAAGTGAATCAATTTGATAACTTAAATTATCAAGTCAGAAGTTGCCATAGGTTTAACACATTCCCACCAGCCTGAACCACCACTGATGGTCCGTGTATAACCGCCCCTTTGGATGGCTTGCACCACTGGTGGCACAAACAAATCTAATCACTTTTACCAGTCTTTTTACTAATAAAATTAATTAAAAGCTTCCTGATGGGACAGACATACACAGACCACTGATAGTTCAAGCTACCTGGCAGTGAGACATACGAGTTATAGCCTATGAACATGTTAAGGCAATAGAAGGCTTTGCCAATCTCATTGCTAATGAAAAACCTTTCGAAAAGGAGAGTTCCTAGACAAAACAAATTTCGTTCTGAAATTTCTCCTAGTTCTGTCTTCTGGCCCTTTATATAAATGATACCCCCATTCCCATTAGTTAGGCATGAGGTACTGCCAACCCATAATTACAAATGTCCCCCCTCCTCCCCAGCGTTCTAGTGTATTGGGCTGTCAGTGAGTTTCATCTCCAAATTGTAATGGCACTATTTGCTTTATTTGGTCTTAGGCGATACAGGATGGATGCCCTTCTAGAATAGCATGTGCATTTAAGATGGCAGAGCAAAAATGATTTATATAGGGAATAACTCCTTCGTCTGTCAAAGACCTGGCAGAATCTTTCTGGGAAAGTAATTGCAGTCAGTTCCTTCTACAGCTCAGAGATGAACTATCAGCATCTCTGGCAGCCATCATAAGACACCATCTACCAACCATAAGACAAAAGGAAACCACATCTCTCTTCCTCAACATTAACATCTACCCGATAATGCAAAGTTGCTCATGAGTCAGTCATTGAGATTTGTCCCTTTTCTGAAATTTACCATTTTCTTTTGATTGCTACAAAATTGCACCTTTCTGAAACATTTGATACATACAAAAATCATTTTTATCCCACAGCCACACTGACTTAGCTTTTGTGTGCTCAAAGGGTATAAAGCAGGCTGCTAATTCAATGTGCAAGAACAAGACAATGATCTGTCCTATACATCAGGGACACTTTGTCCTGTGTTCAGAGCTGTCCTGTTCACTACATGGACTTGCCTATGGTGGTCCTTTGTCCCCCTCTCTCCCCTGGATTCGTGTAGGAAATACACTGAGCTCTCTGTTTGTCCTCTGACCCTAGCAATACCATTACTGCCAAGGAAGGAGCCCCAGTGCAGTCAGTGTTTCCCTACGAGACCCAGAACTATCAGAACACCCTAGGAGAGGCCTACAATCAACCCTGTCTGATTATGTAGACCAGTAGCCACCATGGTGTCAATGAGAAGAGGAGTTGCTTTCCAGGGGACATTTCTGATTGTTATAAGAGGGAATAGGAACTATTACTAACATCTAGTGGGTAGAAATACTACTAAATATCCTACTATGCACAGGACAGGTCCCATAACAAAGAAGAGTCCTAAATTCTCAATAGTGCTGACAGTGAAAAGGGCTTTGCAAAGAAGAGGGCTTATGCAGGTGGCTCTTTCTCCCAATTGTCATAAAACCTGAATGAAAGTTACACCCCAAGTAGGAGCTCTGTGTAGGCCTTCTTTTGCCTGATTCAGCAGATCACACTCTAATAATGTAATTCAATTTTTCCTCATTTTTTAATGTTATTTGGGTTCTTTAATATAATTTGGCAAGCTATTATAGTTGTTACAGCTGCTAGTTTTGCCCTCAATACTGATTTCACTTATGACCTCAGCCGGAATAAGATTTAAAGTTTGAGATGATGTAAGTGAATAAGGATTATTAGATTTATTCGTATGGCAATTTAAATAAGAAACTGCCTGGCTTAGAATAAGTGGTAAATGAAAAATGCTAGTGATTTATAGACCTGTCCATTTTAAAGATTTATATGATGTGTGGGATGATTAAGTAAGAGACAGGCCTGATTATATGAAATATGTAATTTTTGTAAATGCAATATTGGAAGCAAGCTACTAAACAGCACCACATAGCAACTCTCAGCTAAGCAATTTTTATTACATGATTATGGTAAACTGGTATGCAGAGTCATGAGCGAGTTACATACAAGGTCCTCGCTCTAATTCTTTTTAGCTAGATGGGAGTGTGCTCATAGGAAATGCATCTAACTTCAGCCTTGAAACATCAGTCATCCAAATCCCAAAAGACACAGCAGGCTATAGATTTCAAACCTGAATCAGTGACTGGCAGGTCTGAGCATTCTTTTTTTGCTCAGGACCCACCACCCCAACTTATGAAATGGGGGTGATCTATTTGTCATATTTTAGTGCCACACTTAGGAGAAAATACTCAGGACTCCAAATTACATACCACAGTCAGAAAGAGAAATGCAGGAACTGATGTATTCCCCTCACTCACGTAGGCAGCAGATAGGAGATGGCACACAGAGCCTGAAAACTCAGTGGACTTGGAGATGATTCATCTGTGTCTCAGGTTGCTTCCTCCTTTCCTGGAACCTCAGAATCCCATAGAGAGAGCTGAGGTCAGTGCCTCAGCTCTGACCTGTACATGGTTTGGGAAGGCAGCAGAGGACTGCTATGAAGGAATGAGCATGAATCACCACCTTATCTCCCAGGAATGGAGAATATGTAAGAAAAATTATTGATATTTAAATTACTTTGACAGCTGCAGCTGCAAACAAAATACAAAACAAAATGCCTGTCTTAGAAGAACAGAGAGACCTGGGTTGTATTTGCATTTCTTCCACAAACTGAAATAGGTTTGAGTAACTTGTCTACCTGAGTAAACTTAGATATGTAGCTTCTTTACATCCCAGGGTTAGTATGAGGTGTTAAAGGGATCCTTGAAAACTCTTTATAAAGCATAGAGAAACATACAAATAGAGGAGCTTCAGAAGGTAAAATGGAGACCAAAGACTTCTATTCACTGACCATTTATAGAGGTCTTGGTGAAGACACAAAGTTAGACATTAGCAGGCTTGGAGGTAGGTAGCTGGGGCCTACATGCAAAGCAAAGAAGACATGACTCTTTTTCTTTTTTCTTTGCTTTGTTAATTGTTAGCTATAGATAAAAATCTAGCGAACTTATGATTGAAACTTTATCCCAAGTCCTTGGCGGGGTGAGAGCTGAGTCTGGGAATGATCTAAACTCTAGAGGCTGCTGTGCTTAGACAGCTGATTGAGTGCTGAAGATAAGAATAATTCATGGGGGGCGGAGTAGAAGCAAAGTAGGAAACTTCACAGAAGAAATAACACTTAGAATTGACCAAGAGGGAAAACCCCACATGGTGGTGTTTTGCAAGTTAAGGACTATGGCAAAGAATCTCAGGGCAAGGATATCATCAAAGAGTGCTTCAAAGGCAAGAAATGAAGAAGTAAAAATTCTGTCTCACTATCCTGAAACAAAAATGTTTCCTGCAGAAGGTAGACAGAGGAAGGATATGCTTGGTCTATCGGGATGTATGACCACAGTGAGGAGTGAAGGAAATCACCTACGTGCCTTTGGTTTGATATTTGGGGCAAATAAAAATATAGTCAGACCATGAGGGGAGTGGATGCGATCTTCTGCAGATCTAGAAGCTTCCCACTCTGACAGAGTTCAGAAACTCTGATTTAAATTCCAACCTCATGTTGAACTTTAGTACCATTCATAAAATACGGAATTTCAATGAATTACAATTATATTCACACTGTTCTTTCTCTGATATAATGCTTATATCATTTACTGATGAAATGAAATACTTTTCAATTCTCATTGTGGGTGTGGATTATAAATCATAAAAATTCCCCAGAATAGTGATTTTAATAAATATTTTCTTTCATGTAAACAGTAAGTGTGTGTTGGTCCAGAAGCCTGATTAGATGAATTTTTATTTTTGAAAGACTCATATTTTTTTGTTTTGTTTTGTTTTGTTTTACGAGGGATCAAACATCAAGCCACATCCTCCACCTTTTTATGACATTTGTTTTAGGGCTCTTTCTTTCTTTCTTTCTTTCTCTCTTTCTTTCTTTCTTCCTTCCTTCCTTCCTTCCTTCCTTCCTTCCTTTCTTTTAAACACTGGACTCAAACTTGCAAAGCTCCTGCCTCGGCCTCCTGAGTAGCTGGGATTACAGGTATGCAGTACCATGCTTAGTTTCATATTGCCCATCTTGATTAAATGTGATGGCATAAAGAAAGGATTTTACTTAGGCCAAAAAATTTTATTTTAATTCAAAAATATATGCAATCTTCGAGCTCAGAATTTCTTTTAATAACCTCAAAGTCTTATGCTCAGTTTTTCTAAAATGAACACAATAAAAACAAAAAGAAATCCAGTGTGTCACGTTATGGTTACCTGCACCTGGAAAAGAAATATTTTTTGTACCCAATTGGAATACAACCTTTGAGCAAATATTTTAGGACAGAGAATATGAGCAAATTAAATAACAAGGTTCATGTTTTAAACTTTATCCCCACTTCTTTTAAAAACATATTCAACAAAGATAGATATGATTAGATAGAAATATTAGATATATTTCCTAACTACTGCATTTACAGATACTCCAACACTTCCCTGATCAGTTTTATGAAGTGATTAATAAGGCAATCATGGGTTGGAAAAGCTTTTATATGCCACCTGATATTGATACCATCTATAACAAGATGACCAAATAAGCACCCAATGTCTAGTAAAGGCAGGTTCACAAATTTCAGTCTGAGAAAGATAATGGACTCTCCATGACCTCAAGTACTTCAAGCCAAATAGCAACTGTCATCTCCTGATAGCAGTGTTTGACCTCCGAGGCAGGTGACAGAAACCAACTTGAAACAGCCATTTTCTCAAATTCTGTTAAGGATAATAAAGTGTGATGGGAGAAATCACCCTCTCCAGTGAGGAAGCCTCATGTAATCTGTGACCTAGAAATAAGCACCATGATTTGAGTGGGAAGCATTAGGTGGGGCAATTGTGGGAGTTGCTTTCTATTGAAAGCCCACTAGATTTTGGCAGAATGTTTTGTTCGTTATTACTGTGCTTTGTTTTGATCATGTATAGTTCTTCTCATGGAAGATTTCAACATGCATAAAAGTAGAGAGCATAGTATAATAAATCTCCTTCTACTCATGATGGAGCTTCAACAGCGACCTACTCAGGGACACTTTCATTTCATCTATACTCAGACATTAGATTATTTGATCCATAAATTTTTTAAAAATTCAAGTGCATATTTCTAAAATATGTATGCACACATTTCTAAAAATATGGACTTTTTTTTTCTTTTTCTTTTTGCTATGAACCCAGGGTCTCATGCATGTTAGGAAAGCACTCCAACTAAGCTACATCCTTAGCCCTTTTTACTTTATTTTGAGACAAGGTTTCACTAAGTTGCCTAGGCCAGCCCCAAACTGCAATCCTCCCACCTCCCCAAATAGTACCACCCACCAGGCTTCAAAATAAAGACTTTTTGAAAATATCAATCCAAAACTATTACCTCCACTATAAAATTAACAATATTTTTTTAACTTTATCAAATGTCCAGTCCATGTCTGCTTTTCCCAATTGTCTCCCAAATGCTTAAGGTCCACATGCCGCCCAGTCTCCAGTCTATTCTTGGTCTATGGATGCCCCTCCCAGCACACTTTTTCTTTTCCTGGTGGTTCACTCACTGAAGACACCACGGCATTTGTCCTGGTTTCCCACACTCTGGATTTCACCCCTGTGCCTGTTATCTTCTGAGAAGTGGTAGTTATATAGCTTCATTTGATTCAGGTTTGGTGTTGTGACAAGACTGTTTCATTAGAGGTGTCTGTATCTCCATCAGAAGTGTCATGCCCTCTGCTTCCCTCTTTATATGAGGTCAGTGGCCACTCATAATCAGTGGGCTCTGTTAATATAGGTTGGTAAAGGAAACCATTAAACCAAAACATTCAAAAGGCTTTGTTTCCCAAAAACTAATAAAAATGCTTTTCCTCTGTGTTTTGCAGCATATAGCGCCTCAATTTACTCATTGTGACACCTTTATGACGTGGTGACAGGGACAGGTTTGAACCAAAGCCTATCATTCTCTTGGTTATGGCAGAGACAGAGCCTTGAGAGTCTCCCAGGCTACTACGGAGGAACCATTTTGACTTAGGCAGTACAAGTAACTGAAAGAAGCAGAGATGAAACCATAGCCAAAAATGGTTGCATCTTAAAACACAATGTATACATTCTTATAAGAGCAATCAAAACTCCAAGCAAATGATCACTAACTGACAAACAATCACTGAAAAGACAAATCACCGGGGGTGGGAGGGGATGAATTACATTGTAGAGGCAGTGACATCTTTGTGCAGACGTGGACAGAATACAGACAGCCTGCATCAACAGGGCTGAAAGAGTGCTACAAATGTCACCAAAAGACCAAAGACACTCTGTTTAGGTTCTGTCTTCCATTTACACAAATCAGCTTAGAGTTCTATTACCCACTCTTGGTCTACAAGAGTTGCCAAAATTAGAGTCATTTCATTAATCTCCCACGCCAGGTGGAAGTGGCTATATATCACTGCAGGTTATATTGACAGCAAGATAAAAATATGACATTTCCAAGGTGCATCAAATGGCATTTCTCTCAATTCATTTGCTATCAGAGTATAAAGTGCCTTATAACTAAAATATTTCCCTTTGTCGTTTAGACTTCCACATGACTTGTTTTAAGATAAACAATTTTTAGTGTAAAGAAAGAAAAGTATGAAACCTACCCTTTAAATAATAAGTCTAAATAAACTTTAATATATTTTTTAAATGCTTGCTTCATTCCCATCTTAAAGATACTGTGTGATTAGAAGGAAGAAGAAGACAAGCAGAGGGAAAGGAAGGAAAGAAAGGGAGGAAGGGAGGGAAGGAGCAAGAGAAGAAAAGCTTTCAACTTACAACAGCTAGGTTCCTAACTTTTATTATAGCATTTAGGAAATTTAAACATGCCAAAAACAAAATAAAACTGAGGGAAAAGGACACTAGGTGGAAAATGATCTTTTATCATGAAACACATTTTTGAAAATAAAATGTCCAAGCAAATTCAGAGTTCCTCCCCCTCCCCGAGCTTCCCCTGTCTTTAAATCAGTGCCTTTGTTTAGGGTTCTAATCAAAGACCGCAGGTAATCTGTAAATTCTACTGGCCTCTCCTGAACTTGCCCAATATGTGCCCACCAGAAATTGTCAGGGTAGAGTTCTCTGTAAGGTGTCCTCTGAAATAGCACTTTTCTCGATTGCTTTTTAAAGCACGTAAAAATGAATCGTGTTTGACAAGTAAAGAATCATTTTTAAAACGAGGTAATGCATTTAAAAGAACAGGCACAGATCTACAAGTTGAGTGCTTTGTGAAACGAAAATCAGAGACGGAGAGTCAAAAGATTTGTGCTACCATTGCTTTTCCAGGTGTTATCACACCAAAGAAAGCTTTTCTACTGGCCAGATCCGCGTCTCTGGTTCTTCCCTCTCACCTGTTTCGTCATTTTACAAGCTGTTCTGCAACAGTTCTCTAAACGCAGGCCCTCGCAACAGTTCTGCTGCCCTGTCACCCACTTTGGTCCCAAACCACGCACCACTCTGTGTTGGAAGATTTTAAACATAAATCCCATAAAGTTAAATCTCTCTTAGCTGTGCGCTAAAGAAACCAGCCAGGGAGTAAAGGTCCCGCAAACAAAACAGTGCAGGAAACAAAGGCCCAACAGCTGAGGCCCGGGGTGCGCGGATCAGATCACCCGCTGCAGACAAAGGAGAAGGAAGCCAGGCGCCCAGCGGCCACCGCGCATGTCCGCCGGGAGCTGGGGGTTGCGGACTCGCCGGGTCAGCCAGTCTGGAATAATGAAGGCTGACCTGCTGGCCCCTTGTGCGGTGCAGGGGCAAATGACAGGTCCTCGCTTAGCCTCTGCTTTCTCATACCATCTTGCTGAGATAGTATGAGAACTAGACAGAGAACAAAGGTGCAGCTTCAGTGTATGTGAAAGATGCTCAGAAAAGGGGATTTGTTATTCCTGTCAGAGCTCTAATCGTCAGCTTGTAAGGGACAGCACCATCGCTGTCCTTCAACTGATTATGTAGAAAATTAAATTGAAACACAAATTTAAATGCTATTCATTCCTCTTCCAGACATTCCTGTAGCATTTAGCCTGGCTGAAAGAAGAATCCCTGAAAGGGGATTGCTTGCCCCTGTGCTTTTCCCGTGCACCGGGGCTCGCTTCCCCTGCTAAGACTAGAACACAGACGCTCAAACTTGCAGGTATAGTAAATGAGCACAGGTCTTCAAAACGCAGCAATTTGGAGCCAAAAGTCCACATTTAGTCTACATATAGAGCACCAAACTCTATTATTAGGATCTTCTGAATTAATCAATCCATCTGACATCCCCCTCTCAGGCAGGCACAGAAGCCAAACATAATGCATCCCACATACTAATTTGGAATGTTGTTCAAATATTGATGAGCTTCAAACGCAGTGCATCAATATAAAGGTATTATAAGCCACATCTGACACTCCAGCTTGACCTTGGAGGGAGAAAAGGGCCAAAGTCAGTTATGTGTTATTTCTAAAACCAAATGGAAATGTCACATCATATCACAGGTTAACTATTCATTTTACTTTTCTTCCTGGCCCAAAATGGAAATGGAAATTTCTGAGATTACATAGAGTCTGTCTAAGGGCTGGGAGTATGCCTCAGTGATAGAGCAGTTGCCTAGCATGTGAGAGGTCCTGGGTTCGATCCCCAGTACTGAGAGAGAGAGAGAAAGAAGAAAAAAAGAAAAAGATGAACAGAGAGAGCAAGAGAGAGACATACAGAGAGAAAGGGAGGGAGAAAGAAAAGGAGGAAAGTGAAGGCAAGGGAAGGGGGTGGAGAGAAAGGGAGAGAACATTCCACTACTTCTAGATCCAAAAATAAAAGTACAAATAATTAGTATACTGACAAAATTGTACTTTTGTGAGGTTAATAATCAGATATTTCTTCCATCTTGTTATTCCTTAAATACTGGGTTGTCAAGTGCTCCTTCCTCCAGTTTCATGAAGGTGTCAGACAACCACAGAAAAAGCTCTGGAGATCAATGAATCTCAGCTGTATCCATATAAAAGAAGTCCAGTGTCCTGTCATCTTCCCAGGACAACTTAGAATATGCATGAGATGATGTATGTGTTTGGCTCCAAAACATGTGATTAACACAAAAATAATTTGGTCCTTCTTGGAACCAAACCAGGGCCCTACACATGCAAGCACTTTGTCACTGAACTACAATCCCAGTCCTACACAAAATTGCCACTGCTATATGTAATTTATAGCCAGCATGTGCCTATAGTTGCAGCTATTTGGGAAGGTAAGGCAAGAGGATTATTTGACCCCAGGAGTTTGGAGACAACCTGAACAACACAGCAAGACCAAAACTCAAAAAGAAAACAAAAAATAGAAAAAGAAAAAGAAGACCATACTTTATATTTGAATAGGAGACATAGAAAAGCTCAAAGAACACAAAACAGCTTGGGAAGCATGCATCTCTTTGAGAAGACTGAAAAGCTGGTGCAGCCTCTTCCTATGAGCTGAATGCCACAGAGATGGGCACCTGGAGGGGTTGTGCCCATCTCTCCAGGTGGAGGAAGTAAGCCACCTCCTGCATCCAGTCTGCAGCTCATCATTTGAAGCTGTCAGGTGAGGCCTCAAGGACTCTCGAGATAGTGGCCCACATCCCACTCTAGTCCATGGGCCTCAAGAAGCCTTGGGTTCTTTGATCACCCATGGCTCTGTTCAGGAGTGACTGTAAAGGAAATAAACTCTCTGTTCAAAAGTTCAAAAGTTCCTTCCCCATCCCCAAATGTACCAAACCCATCTTTGCGGCTAAATGCTACAGAAAGTCTTTATCTTTGAATTGTGCTACAGAGAAACTTCCTTTAAAAGGCGAAAGCAGGGGCTGGGGTTATAGCTCAGGGGCAGAGCAGATGCTTAGTAAGCTGGAAGACCTGGTTTGATGCTCAGTACAAGGGAATTGGGGGAAGCAAACACAATAAAGGCAAAATTTTGAAAAGCACTTTAGCCTGGGCCAGTTCACTGACGATATGGGGGCTGGGGAGAAGGAAAAGAAAAACTGCCTAGGGAGGGGCAGTCTAAATGAGGGTCCCAGGAGAGGCTCATAGCCACCCAGGAAGTCAGAGCTTGGCTCTAGAGTCTGAAAAAGGGATTCAAGGGACAAGTGATTAAAAAAAGGATCTTCAAATATGAGGATCAGGCCAGATGAGGAGCTCATGACTCTCTCTGGCTCTTCATATTGGCACTGGGAAAAAAGTCTAAAAGGATTTAGAATAGGTTGGGCAAGCCTCTTATAGGAATGATTCCATTCTCCTGTAACTTATCTTTTGCCTCCACTTTAGTACTGAAGATAAAATGCAGAGCACTTTATCCCTGAACTATTTTCTCGACCCTTCTTATTTTTTTAAGACAAAATTTCACTAGCCCAGGCTGGTCTTGAACTTGTGATTGCCTCAGCCTCCAGAGTAGCTGGAACAACAGGAGTGTGCCACCATACATGGCTTGTTCTATTTTCAAAGACCTCGAGCAAGCTCCAGAAACTATGGTCTGTGGCCCAAGTCTGATTTTTTTACCTATGAACTAAGAATGGTTTTTACTTTATAAGTGATGGAATGTAGGGAATGGGAGTGGACCCTAAAGTGGGTCCTGGTCTCCTGTGAGCCATGACGGCACAAGGCAAATTAAAGAATAAAGACAGGAAACAAGACTTAGAAAAGAAGCTGTTTTAGGGGGCCTGATCAGTGCTGCTATGGGCAGCAAAAACCAAGGTACCCAGAGCTTGCCACTGTTTACTGGGTTTGTAGGGAGTATCAGATGACTCAGAGGGTGGTGATAATCCTAACTTGACAAGGACCTTATAATTGGAGGAAGTATCAGCTGACCAGATGACTTGGAGTGTGGTGGTAAATGTTATGACATGAGGACCTTATGATGAAGAGGATCTTAGGTAGATGAGGAGCTTAAATTGATTAAGACAGTGAGATGAGCCAAGTGTTCTTATCACAGTAGGTGCAATGAGTTAAATGATGAGGAATTTGTCCCTCCCCAAGTGAAACCTTTCTACTTGGTTCTCAAAGACCTAGGATTTCTTCAACTGATGCAATCTTGCCCTTAAGCATCACAGCATCACAAAATTATTGAGGCCTCAGACAGTACTAATCATAATTTAATTGTGAAAAGATTTTTTTCCGAACTTTTATAGAATGGCTCCCAACAATGGAGGAGTCCAAAAAAGAATTTAATGGCATATAAAAATTAAATGAAATTCAAATGTCACTACCTATGAATAAAGTTTTACTGGAACACAGCCATGCCTATTCATTAACATATTGTCTTTGGTTGCTTTCCTCCCTATCGGATTTCCATAAAGAAAAAGCGTGCAGATCTATGACCTAGATAATAGCTTAGGGTATACACTTTGTGGCACAAGTTGTGGGTGGGAACTCTTGTACTTCTCAGACAAATCACTTAATGTTTTCCTCCCTAAAATGGCAACAAGTCACTTCAGTTTGAGTAAGAACTAAACTGTCTGACACAGGTTTTAATGTAAACAATGTTCCATTGATGTTAGCTATTATTATGTTGCAATATGATTAGACACTGGCACTGACACTTTTTCCAGGCCTCCTAGTCCCCATTCCAAGTTAGAAAACATTTTTTTTCTCAAATAAGGTTCTGGAAAGTAATGTGCATGGTTATGGCCACCACTACCAAAAGATTCTAGAAGAGCACTGAGTAATTAGAGTTGACGATCATTTTGCTTTAACTTCTAATCTCTAGAAATTCAACCTTCTATTTAATTTCCATGATTTAAGTAAAAACAAATGAATCATCTTTCAATGGCTTCAAGAGAAAAGGTAAAGCAGAGTTGATATGACTCAAAAATAATTCCAGCAAAGTTACACAGACCCAGGTGCTAGGAGCTGAAAGGAGCTAAGCTTTAACTCTCTCCCAAAATGGCAAAAGCAACCAGCCCAAAGTCAGATACCTTGAGAGAGAATCTCATGTGCTTTCATTCAAGAATTTCCAGTTTGTAAGATGCTCATTAGTGTCATGCCAGACCTATAGGAGGGATTATGTTAGAGAACAAACATTGGAAGGAGCAAAGATAGAGTGCCTCAAGGGTTAAAGAGAAAGAAGGATTATCTATGGAGGATGTAACAGGAAGAAAGGTTCAGTCCTTAACACAGTCAAGTGGCTTACACTGCTCTCAACCAGCCACTAAACTTGCAGGGGTCACCAAGTGCTATGAAAAGTGAAAAAAAAGAGTGAAAAACACAGGCAGGTGGCCATTACTATCTATGTGCCTAGCTGTTGGGTTAAAATACAAGAATGGGGTGTAGAATTCTGAGTAGATGGGTCAGGTAACAAAGTAATGATAGCTACCATCTCATAAATTCATATAATAAATGTGGCAGGAAGTCTGTTAAGTAGTTTGTCTATGCTATCGTATTCATTCCACCCAACCTAGTCAAAGTGTGGCTTGCTTACCTGCATTTTATAAATGAGGAAACTGAAAAATAGGGAAATCAAATGACTTTCTAAAATTCACACAGCTACTAATGACCAAAGATGGAATATTTTAAATGTAAACTTTCTAACTATGCAATACGTACACACATAACTAAATTCAAAAGGAGTCAAGTGAAAAATAAGCAAGTAAGTCACCTACCTCCATGGAGGAAGTTGCTCCAACTAATTTCTTTTGTATTTACCTAAAGAAATACCATGCATTAACAAATGTGTGTGCGCATGCTATTTCACCCCCACGTGGTAGCAGAGTAATCTCACTGCATTCTTAGAGAACTTTTCATGTCAGCATATGTAAAGCTGAGACATGAACCAGACTGCACAACCTCCAAATCTGAGCTTACGACTGTTCTGCCACATCACCTCTGCGCACCAGCGCCAAGAGAAACAGAAGGTAGAGATTCTAACTTCAGAGTCAGGGCTGGAAGTTGGGGAATTCTCACTGACAACCTGCTATTCCAGGGTAATAGAGTTCTCTACCACACAAAATGCTCCAACGGCCCTACATTCTAAAATGGCTCCCATCCCTAAAACGGTTACCGCTTATGGAAATGAGCCACTTGTTGGGGGGCGGGTGTTAAAATATACCCCTTCTGGAGAAGCAAAATGTAACTTGTTGCTCCACCCTGCTACCCACGTAATCTTCCCCTTCCAATCACCCAGGTCCCCTTACTCACCTCTCACAATACTCTCCCCAATGCACAACCCTATATAAACCCCAGCCTACTTAGTCTGGTCCTCTCGCCATTGTTGGAAGTAGCCCGGCAACTCTCCACCAATAAAGCCTTGCCTCAGGTGCTCCTATTTTGGCTCATTTTCTTTTTTCTTTTTTTTTTTTTTTTTTTTTTTTTTTTTTTTTTCCTCCTTGAGACAGGGTCTCACTATGGAGTTGAGACTGCCCTGGAACTCACTATGTAGCCCAGGCTGCCTAGAACTCATAGCAATCCTCCTACCTCAGCCTCCGGAGTGCTAGGATTACAGGCGTGAGCCACTACACCCGGCTTGGCTCATTTTCTTTCACAGGGCATGGAGGTAAATTCAAAGCGGATCAAGATCTAGTTCTTCCTGTCCATTCATTTGGATTAAGATAGATTTCCTAATACTGAAAATGCAGGCAGGAAGTTGCCCAGCACCAGCAGTGGATGTTGTTGGACTCTGGGGTACAAAATCTTCGAAGGTGAGAACCATTCAGAAAGAAAGGGAGAAAGCCCAGGTGGGAAAGGTAACAGCGTGAGGAAAGGTTGGAACCGCTGCTGCGAGTTGTGTTTGGAGAGCCCTCAAGAAAGGTGAGCCAGGTCGAGAGAGCCAGCTTTCCACAGGTGTGACCTCACACTTGATTTGGGAGGGATTGCAAGTGCTATGCTGTTAATAGCGGGAAGATTCTCTGCTCTCTGTTTACTTTGAAAATAGTAAGGCTGGCTCCCAATTACATGGACTTTTAGAGGATTCCTGCCCTGTCCCATCCACAAGACAGGTGAAAAGAGTAGAAAAATCCATTTAAAAGGCTTTTCAATCATTCTTCCCCATGTGGAGAACCCCCATCTTGCCACAGATACTCTGAAAGCTTATCAGGAGAGGAAGCACCATATCTGAAAACAACTTCACATTCAATTCTGAAAGTCTGCCCTAATGTCATCATCCTTCATTAGCAGTGTGATGTACTTCCTTGAGGAGCAGAGCAACAAAGTTCTCCTGTAGCTAGGTTCTCTAGGTGGTCTGGAGAAACTGTGGGCTCTGAAATCACATGAAAATGGGGCGGTGAAGAACTACAATTTCCATCAGATTTTCAACAGAAATACCACACTTACATTTTGCACCTAAAAACTATCTTTTTGATAGAATAGAAACATATCAACACTCAAAGGTATGACAGCTATACCTATTTACTGGGCACATTAGTGTGTGTGTGTGTGTGTGTGTGTGTGTGTGTGTGTGTGCGTCACTATAGAATGGACTTCTTACCTTGAATCATGCTTCAAAAATCTTTAAATCTACTGCTCTACAATATGCTACTTCCCAGAGTACAACAGCATAGCCTGAGAAACCCTAGCAACTGGACCAGGCCTGGGCATTCAAATCAAAAACCCGAAGGAAACTCAACCTCCCCCAGGAAGCCACACCAAATGAAAGCTCTGGATCAAAGGGAAAGATGCCATTGGTAGCTAAGACCACTAAGAAAGTACATGGGGCACCACACTTCAGAAATGAGAGATGGGAATTGGTATCTTACCAGTGTGCAATGGAACTTCAGGCCAGACAAGCCAGAACTGAATGGCATCTGTTGCCTCTTTCAGTGAAGCTGCAGCCCTGTGCCCAAGGTGCACAAGGCCTTGTCTAGCTCGTGGACTGCTGTAATGTATTTGGATTTAATACAAGCTGGACAGACTCCCTGGGCAGAGGGATCACCTGAGTACTCGTCAAATGTCAAGGTTCCTGAGCCCTAGCTCCAGAAATTCTGACTCAGTTGAGAAGGGAGAGAGGGAGATAGTAGGGCTCACAACCTACTCACACTTGGAAACCACTGGGAAAACAAAGCATTCCATCTCCATGATGGCAGCTCAGGCAGTTCCCATCTGTCAGCAAGCATGTATTAAGCAAGCATATGGGATTGGGAGTGTGCAAGACATTGACAGGATGTTTTAGGTTTTAAAAAATATACCTTATATCCTTGTGTTACTGAGTATACAAATGAGCTGTATGTACACACACATATACACATGCACATGCGTAATTTCATTAAAAGGAAGGAAATAGAGGAAAGAAGAAGATGACAAATTAGTGAGGGTACCCATGGCCTTTCCTCTCCAACAGCATTTGGAGAGTGAGATCACATTCTCTTCTACTCTCCTAAAATAACAAAAAGAGCATTGATGTGAATGAGGTCAGGGAGATTCTGAGAGGCTCTTCCTTAAAGAGGAGGAGAGGAAGAGTCACAGCACAAGCTGGTGGAGTGTCCGATCACAACAAAGAGCTCACATATCCAAGCCGGCTGTGCACAAGGACAAGGAGAAGGCCAGTCTCTGTCTTCCTAACATGTGACTGAAACAGACAAAATAGAGAGAGGAGAGAGGGAGAGGGAGAGAGAGAGAGAGAGAGAGAGAGAGAGAGAGAGAGAGAGAGAGAGAGAGAGAGAGAGAGAGTTTAGAGCTTATTCTACAGCCAAGAAACTTTTTAAAATGTGATGAATTATGTCCTCGAGACCAGATGAATGTAGACAAGACTTGAACTCATAGTCCCTTTGATGAATGTATTTGATATATGCTGTTTATTTTGGATATTAATATGTGGTCGGCCACATAAAAATAAACAAAACTAAGACCAGCACCTACAGTTCAGTATGTACTTGGAACGTGGCAGGCACTCAATCAGTACTTGTCAAGTGAATTCATGTCCTGTTTAAAAGATACACAATATTTAGGTCAGAGGGCTGTGAAGGGCCCAAGTCCAGAACCTGATGGCTTCTCTGAAATATGCCTGATAACCAAAGCAAGTTGTAGTGATCTCTTTTTTACGTACAATAGCTAATACTATTCAATACTTAGTTCCTACTATTCTAGGCACTACCTTTACATATGTGAGCTTACTTAATCTTTACCACAATACTATCAAACAGGACCTATCACTATCCCAGTTTTCCAGAGGAGGAACTTGAGGTAGAGAAAGCTGACATAATACAGGGCTTTACTTCAAAAAACTTATAAAACTTGAGAATAGCTAAATTTCTTTTATTTGTTTATTTTATGAAGCAAGACATTTACTGGTACATCTTAGGTATATATGATGGTAATATTAATCATAGGGAATTTGTACCTGTACATGATATATTTTGCTTCTTTTTTTTCCCATTTCCCTCCTCTCCCTTTGACCTCTCTTCTCATTTATGAAAGCTTTGTTTCCATTTTTCCTCCTATTCTCTTTTTTCTTTTCCATTCTTTCCTTTCCCCTCCCTTGTTCCCCTTTTCATTTGAACATTTTCTTCCCATTTCCCAATATCTATTATACATTTTGGTCCTTATTTCCATTTTCCGTTTCTCACACCAGAGAAATAATGCAATACTTAAACAAGTGTGTCTGATTTATCTCACTTAAGAATATGATCTCAAGATGCATCCATTTAGCTAGAAGTGTCTCAAGTTTATCCTTCATTGTGGCAGAGTAGTACTCCATAGTGCAGAAGAAACACATCTTCTTTACACATTCATCAAGTGATGGGCATTTGGGCTATTTCCAAGATTTAGCAAGAGAACAGCTAAATTCTAACTAATGGATTCTTCATGGGACTTAATTAATGTAATAGGAATTTGGATTTATGAAGATAAAACAGGTTCATCTCTAAAAAAATCATAGTAGGCTGTAGAATTAGGGAAAATCTCATGATGGAGGTAGGATTTGAACTGTGTGTTAAAATGCAAGAAAGACCGGAAGTTGAAAGAGGAAGGCATAAAAGACCAGTAAAAGAACATAAAGAAAGGTGTGGGGCCAGAATCCAGGGGCCATGCTCAGAAGCCCCTGAATGGAGAATTTGAGTTGGGGGTTAGTGAGGTGTTTGGATAATGAAAGGAGGAGTCAAATTAGAAAGGGCTTACAGCAAGGATAGGGAGTTTGGCTGATTGTTTAAGAATCATCTAGTTTCCTAACTAGAAAATAGCCTAATGAGAACTGAACATCTAGTACATTATCTTAACAACAGCCTGTGGGAAAAAATGGGAGAAGGAAGCAGCCTGAAGTCCCAGAGATCAATGTGGTGGCTGCATTAACCCAGTTCTGGAAGCAACAGGAGTAAGAAAAGAACGCGTAGCTCTGAGACTGAAAAGATGAGTAACCATGCTGAGTGCTTCAGCTAGGTCAGGGCCTGTGCTCAGGGCCCATGAGCTCAGCTTGTCACAGCCTCATAGCAAGACTTGGAAGAGGATGTTAATGTCTTCATTCTCAAGACAAGAAAACTGAGGCCCTTAATCAGAGTCCATGCTGGGAGTAGCATGAAGTGGCTCTGACGAGAAATTAGATGCCTCCACACCCTCTCAAGAGTAGCTCCTTTTTGTTTCTTAAGACCCATTTGAGGACAGGGAGGCAGTTGGAGGTGATAAATCCTGTTGGGGTTTGCTGTTTCTTGAGCTAAACAGTGGATACATTTGTGCAGAGCATTGTAAGTACTAGAGGAAAACAGAGCATCCATCTTGGCTGTCCCTGCCCAACTGGAAGGTGGTAACTGTGGCTACCAAGAACCTGGCAGAAGGGCAGAAACCAGCCTTTATTAACATTCTTCAACCTGTGCATCCACCATCTCATCCAATCCATACAACAGTCCCAGAAGTGTGTGCATTCAGTCCCTGTGAGAAGCAACATGCCAAGAGCTAAATGCTGGCTAGGAGAAGCTGGCTCTCCCCCAGACAGATACTTCTTTCCCCAGGCACTGCACACATCAGAACACTGCTGGCTGGCCCAAAAGGAGTCCTCCTTCTCCAAAATCTGTCCCTGAAGTGTCTTTCATTACAGGCTATGGATTAAAAGGAGAAGGAAAACAACGTAGGCAAAAATTTGCCTTTTTTGAAAGAATCCCGGCTCTCCAATCCAGATAGGGTCACATATCACCAAAACAACATACCTCGGTTAAATACTTGTGTGAGTTTTCTTCTCTTTTACTGAACACTCCTATTCCATGATTGGACAGTAGTTCTTTCAAAAAGCAGAGTGCTGACACTGTGACTGATTTGCCTATCTTGCAAAAATAGGAATAACCTTCGGAGGCTTTTGGAACTCCTGAGAAAGTAAGTCTTCCCATCCGCCAGCAGATGTCTCTGTTTTGCCTACATGAATAGGGCTCCCTTTGTTCTCAGCTACTACATTTCAGGTCCAATTAAAGAAAATCCTTTCTCAACTTGTCCCCAGAGATTCCAACACACCTTTGCCTAAAGAGCAAATAACTTCCTTCCTCCTTGATTTTTTTAAATGTAGAAATATAATGAAATTTTTTTCTATACCTATAATCCCCGGCACTCTGGAAGGTGGAGGCAGGATGATCCAATATTTGAACCCAGTCTGGGCAATTTAGCAACTGCACAAGACATTGTCAAAATAAAAATAAAAAAGATCTGGGGATGTAGCTCAGAGCAAAGGCCTTGGTACCGCCCAAAAATAGATGAAATGATTTATGAAGGAGGAAGGTGCTGACTCTTACACATTATGAATGTATTTAATACTACCTGACTGTACACTAAAAAAGTTAAAATGGCAAAGTTTATGTTTATACATTCCATGGCAACAGAAAAATTGAAAGAAAAAGCCAAACTTACGCTAAAGAATATACAACCCTTAACTTTAGTCCTTATTGTAAATCCTACTCATAAACTGGCAAAATTTGCTTTTTACGAAAAGTAGACATGTCTCAAAAAGAAAACTTTGTAATTCTAGTGCTCAAATAAAAGTTTACAAATGGACCCCCTCTTGTTAATTACTAAATAAGTCCATCACAAGTGGAGATAAAATACCTCCTTTAGGAAGTCCTAACAGCAGAAAAAGCACGAAAAAGAATTTAATCTTAAGATAGAGGTAATCTTTCATTCTATGTATTCCTACCACGTGATCCAGAGGTTCTATTCCTCAAGAAGGCTGAACTTAAAAATTAAGTAAAAGTTTACCATTAATATTTGCTGAGGTTGTTTTTCTTTCTGAGCAGACTGTAGCCTCATTTCTAGTACATTCATATAGGTCTTAAGACGGGACAGGGCAGGGCCAGTCCTGCTGGGACTTTGTTAAATCAGCATGACCCTCGTGACATGAAGCTACCTTTTCATCCAGAACCTCCAAATGGAAAATGCCCAAAACTAAAACTTGCCCCAGGCAAAAGCTTCCAGTCAAGATTCAAGTTTCTATGGTAACACCATTTTACATTCCGACACCAAGCCCCAGCACTTCATTCCCACTTCGACACTTAAAACCACACATACGGGTGAAAGGAGTATTTCAGGAATACACTGACCCTAAAGGAAATAGAGTTTTTAAAAAGCTCAACAATTATTCAGAAGATCTCAAAATTCCACTGAAATTTTGAATTCAGTTCAACAAATCAACTCATCTTAAAAGACACATTTTAAAATGGAAGGCACATTAGGAATCTCAGCCCAAACACAGCCATGGTCTTTTCCCAGCGGGCTGCTGACCTGAGATTCACTACTCACCTCTCCTCTTTGTGGAAGAGAACATCATCCTTTGATGTAGCATTGGTCCAATTATCCTATGCTAAGCATGTCTACATTTCATTTGTTCACTGTGTATCGTTTTCCTTTGTATTCAAGGAGACGCTGCTCTCGGGCTTGTTTTATTATATAACCTCCTGTGCCAACTCACGCTGTCCTAATGAATGGCCAGAATTTACTGCCATGTTGGATGGCAGAGTCAGCTGTGCCTTAGATAGTTTCTTTCACTGGAAATAACAATGAGAATGTGTCAATCAGCTGGTATTATGCCACCAATGGCATCTCACTATAACCTCCCCTTTTTTATTTTTAGCTATAATGTGACAGGTGAATACCATCCATCTATTTCCAGAGCTGCTTCTTTCTTGACACTCATAGAAGTTAGAACTAGGATGGTGATAAAGAGGGCCACAGCTAAGGTGGCCGAGCTGCCACAAAGCTAGAACAGCCCTGAAAAGACCTCACACGGAGGATACGCTCCAGCTGTACCCTAAGTAAGGAGGCTGGCCCCCCAGTTCTGAAGCAGTCCTGTAAAAAGAACAAATTGCCCTGTAAAAAACCTGACTCACGACCAAAGGAAAAAGAGGTCAGAGACCTGGCAAGGAGGACTGTCAGAGCCCAGGGAAGCGACAAGACCTGGTCCTGGGGGCCTTGTACACTGCTTAGAGCTAGGCTGTCACCTGTAGCCATGTGAATTTCAGCTAGTTCCTAAAACCCTTGGACCTCAGTTTCTTCATTTGTACAATGGGAATAACCCAACCCACCTTGCAACTATAATGAGGATCGTATTAGTCACTGTCCTGTCACTAGGACAAACTATCTGACACCTGAAACTTAAATAAAGAAAGGTTGATTTTGGCTCATGGTTTCAGGGGTTCAGACCACGCTCAGCTGGCCGCAAGATAGAAACAGCATCGTGGAAGGGCATAGTAGAGGAAAGCTGTTCTCCCCTTGGAAGCCAGGAAGCAGAGAATGAAGGAGCCAGGGACAAAACTACACCCTTCCAGGTCATGCCCAGCGACCCACACCTTCTGCTCAGTCCCCACCTCCTAACAGCACATCCAGCTATGAACTCATCAATGGATCCACTGATGCCTTGAAATCCAACAGCCTTTCAAGACCCCCAGTACTGCACACATGAGCCATCTGGGGGATATTTTAAATCTAAACCATAATAGGGATACTTGTCTACAAATAGTAAATGGAAGCCATGGAAACCAGAGGAAGGCGGAATACTGGAAAATGGACCCAGAGCCTTCACACTGAGCTACATCCACAGCCCTTTATTTATTATTTTGAGACAGGTTTTCACTAAGTTGTCCAGATTGGGCTCGAATTTTTTACCTCCTGCCTCAGCCTCCCTGAGCGTGTGTACCACCACCCCCAGCTGAAACTTTTTTTCAGTAAACATTTTAATGAAGTCTAATACATTTAGAGAAAAGTGCACATTATAAATTCATTAATTTTCACAAAACAAACACATCCAGATGGAGAGATAACACAACCTGCAAACCTCACTTCCTCCTAAGAGTAACCCTGTCCTGACATCTAATTCTGTAGACTACTTTTGCCTGATTTTAAACTTGGTATAAATGGAGTCATACAGTATATACTCCTTGTGTCTGGATTTTTTTCACTCGGCATATTTCTCTCTGAAATATCCACATTGTTATAAGAATCAATAGATTGTCCTTGCTTATTGTTCTGATTGTTGTCTAGTATTCCATTGTATGGTTATATCACAGTTTTTTATGTTTTTGCTTTTTTGGTTTTAGTTTTTTGATGGTTTTGCTTTGTTTTGTTTTTGAGACAGGGTCTAACTATGTAGTTTCTGGCTGTCTGGAATTTATCAGCTCAGACTGGCCTCGAACTCACAGCAATCCTCCTGCCTCAGCTTTCTGAGTTCTGCGGTTATAGGCATGCACCAGTACACCTGGCTTTATACCACAGGTTTTTAAAAATCCATTCTTAAAAAATCCATTTAAATGATACTCCTTCACAGTCTGCTTCCTCCATGGACAAGCCAGTTGCCTTTAAAAAAAAATAGCTTTAGGATCATATAATTCACGCACCATAACATTTATCCACTTAAAAGTATATAATTCAGTGGCTTTTAGTATATTCACAGAAAGGTACAACAATCACCACAATTTAAACAGATCTTAAAAGAACCCTGTGGGCTTTGGCATTTATTTTCATCCCCCAGCCACCCACACTCAGCCCCAAGCAACTGCTAATCTAGATCCTGTCTTTAGAGATTCGCCTGTTCTGGAAATTCATACTGGGGCTTTATTGCCACAGAGAAGACAGCAGGTACTGCCAGGAACATAGGCCAGGGAGCAACTTTAAATTTAAAATCTGTCATATCTTTATATTTTGTTTATGAAAATGAGAAGGCAGAGAGAAGATAGTTTCTAATCTCCATTAATTCTCATCTAATATATCAAGAAGGATTAAAAGAAGAAAAGGGTTAATGAAGGAGGGAAAACAGGCATAGTTCTTCATCCCAACCTCCTCTCTTAGGCCCAAGTTCTAGAGGGCAGAGGACACTGGAAAAGGACAATGAAGGGAGGCAGAGAAGTCCGGCCTCCTCCCCTTGCCCAATCCATGGACAACATCTCCACAGGCCACCTCCCTACTGCATGTGCCCAGGGTACAATAAACTATGGGGCAGCGGGTGGCCTGAGGACCACTTCCTCTGCTGTTCTTGGTTACCCTGTAGCACACCCAGATGTCTCCAAGGGAGGGATGCAAGATGGAGCGGAGCATCTGGCCTAGGAGCTGAGCAGATGCAGTTCCCATGGTAGTGACTAAGAGACTTTGTAGCATCAGAGAGAAGAAACCAGGGCCCTGGAAGCCACAGCCAACGTTCAGGAGAATCCTTCTTCCCCAAGGAGGCAAGGTCTGCTCTGAAGAGATAGTTCACATGGCCTGGAGAGTGTAAGCGTCAAGCGTTGAGCACTAGAAACAGGGATTAGGACTGAATTAACCACACCTCACGGGACACAAACCAGAACATACCCAACAATCCACACCAGGGTCCTGGTCCCACATGGAGGGGTTACAAATGCCATGCATACTTCAGAGATAATATTTTGGAGAGCTTTGGCAATAAATTAGAACTCAGTAAGACCCACCATTTATCCAGCACATACTAAGATCTATTTTTGAGAGAGTTCTGGAGGAGAGAACACAACTGTTCCACCTACTGAACTGGACTACAGTTGGATTTAAATATAGAAGTTTTGTATGTTTGGTGGAATAGGAATAAAGATGAGATCTGTCATAAGGAAATAAAAAAGACACTGCACTTTTTTATAACTATGAATATATTGTATGAGTGAATTTGAAACCATGATGAAAAAGATGTTTTAAGAATTAAAGTGTTAGAGGGCTGGGGATTTAGCCCTGTGGTTCCACCGCCTGCCTCACAAGTGCAAGGTTCCAAGTTCAATCCCCAGTACCAAAAAATATATATATATAGGTATCAATAAAAGGTAAGTATGACTATTAGTGCTGCTGTTTTACTACTGTCCTCATTGCTACTAATATACTAACTCACCTAACCTGAAACAATTCTCTAACCTCTTGGACATAGTAGAAAGGCACTTTCTAAGCGGGGATGCAGCTCAATGGTAGAGCACATGCTTAGCAAGTGCAAGGCCCTGAGTTTAATTTTCAGCACCAAACAAAGTTGTTTTTTTAATTTTAAAAAGACCTCCCAACTTATGCTTTTGAGAGACTGTGCATCTCTGATCTCCCCCGAGAGAAGCAATGAAGGATGGCTGCACTGATGCTGCCAGCGTCCCCCTTCTTCCTTTGCCTTCCTTCACCCAGCACATTCTGGTCATCTTCTTCTGAGAAATGTGGTAGTGTACAGCCAGACTGCTCCATTGTAGGGAGAAAGCAGGGGGCCTGAGAGCAAGGCAGTCTGGGACTTGAGGGAGCACAGGTTTTCAAACATGTGAAGAAAAGATGGTTAAATTGTTCTTGAGCATTTTAGCTCAGTAATAGCTGTGGATGATTAAAGATTTTCTAGGTATCAACCAAGTCACCACAAGCGTTATCCTGGATTGGCACAAAGTCCTTCTCACTTCTACACTGAAGATCACAAATTTGCATTTAGACTCCTTCTGTTTTGCCTGAACTTAGAAAGTCACCATAGTCCTATTCCCCACTCTATCTCACCACCATCTTTGAGTGGGACGCAATGTTATCCCCATGAGTACATCTAAATCATACCTCTTGGAAGCACAAGCCTGTAATCCTAGCACGCTGGGAGGCTGAGGTAGGAGACGCACAAGATTGAGCCCAGCCTGGGCAATTTAGTAATTTAGAAAGACCCTGTATCAAAATAAAAAGTTAAAAATGGCTGAGGATGTACCTCAGTGTGAAAGCTATAGGTTCAAGCACTGCTCAGTACTGTGAAAAGAAAAGCATGTCTATTATCTATGATCCTCTTAAACAGGCATATGTTGCCATATGTGCAGGATTTCCTACAACAATCCCAATTTTTAATCTCTCTTCATTGTTGCTGCAAATTCGCCTACAGCTTTTCACACTGTGTATCCCAATTTGGATTCTGAAAATATAGTCTCTGTTTTTTCTAGTATCATTCCAAAAAGAGGCCAAAGAAATTGTCCAATGTCTTACATACAATGAGCAGAGGAATGTTTAGGAAAGGATTGCCAGGACACCACAGTTTCCCACTCTTGGCCGGGGTGTGTGCCATTCCACTGTGTGAGTCTCAGTCGAGAAACAAAGCCAGCCAACTTGCTGAGTTGTGACACTAGAGAACGATGAGCTGCTGAGAGCCTGCTGGACGCCCACAGACACAGCGGCCTCAGCAGGCCACAGGCATCGCTCAGGATTGGTGGTTCCTCTGTAAGCCATGGAATCTGACTACACCTCACTTTTCTTCTCTATCAAATGGGGCTAACAAGGGTGTTACAACATATAATTGCTGTTTATAGAGAGCTTCCGCATCTTAGATGAAAGGCACTGGAGCAGAGTAAAGCTTGTCAAAGAGGAGTTAATGCTTTCATGAGTGGAGCTCAAAAAAAGGAAAATATACCCCTGCCATCTGAGAATCATCCTGGCTGGTGGAAGAAGGAAGGTTTCACTTTACAGAAGACTTGTGGGGATTATTTGTGCTCTTTCGTGCAGCATTCACAATCCTTGAATTTCACTTGAAAGTGGAAGTCTGTACCCACAAAGGGAAATCTGACTTATCAGGACCACAGGTATTCAAATTATTCCTCCCTCAAAGCCAAGCCCGCAGTAAGTGCTCAGTACATATTTGTTAAATGGCCTAATATTTTCTCAAATCTATGAAACAGGGCCCAAGAACAACATTGATATAACAGTTTCAAATCACAAAAAGATGAAAGCAGTAAAACACAGGGCATGGTCATTTTGAGTTACAGAAAACGTTCATGATCCATAAGAATTGAGTCACATACATATTCTCCCAGGCTGAAGGCTATGCCTGCAAATGACAGCAAACTGATGTATAACCCAGGTTGTTTCTGTTATTTTCATGCAGATAGAGAGAAAGTGCAAAATTATGTGATAGAGTTTTTTGTTTCTTTCCAGAACCAGGGATCAAACTCAGGACCTTGCAAAGTAGGCACAGTGCCATCAGCTAAATCCCCAGCCCTGTGACAGAGTATTTAACACACACATCAGGACTTACATCCTCACAAGTACAAACCTCAGGAAGCTACAACTTTTTTCCAGTGATGATACTGCTGCTCAAAACATTTTAAATATTTCCTTTACAAACATTGTACCAAGCCTGGGGTCTGTTGATTTTAATATTGATCAAATCTTAATATTTGGAGAGTAAATTTGATTCCTTTAAGTAGCTAAAGGACATTAAGAGAGAGTGGATGGGGGCTGGGGATTTAGCTCAGGGATGCCCTGCCAGACTCCCAAGAGCACGAAGAGCAAGGTCCTGAATTCGATCCCCAGTACCAGAAGAAAAGAAAAGAAAAAAAAGCAAGTGGTTAAGCTGGGTGTGGCGGCACATGCCTGAAATCCCAGAACTCTGGGGGCTGAAGCAGAAGCATCGCCAAGTCTGAGCCCAGCCTGGGCCACTTAGTGACATAGCAAGATCCTGTCTCAAAATACAAATAAAAATGAGCTAGGGGTGTGGCTCAGTGAGAGAAGACCCTGCGTTCGATCCCTAGCACAGGAAAAAGAACAGATGGGTGATTAAGCATTCTAGGTTATAAACCAAAAGGGAAGTGTGATTATGATTACGATGTATTAAGAATTAATTTTCTTACATAATTAAACTGGCTTTAAACATAAATGCAAAGAAGTAGTTCCAGGAACAAGTTTTATACCTAACACCTGTCTGTCTGTTAGGGTTAGCATCCTTATCATCTATCTGTCCCTGTCCCTGGTCTGATTATAGGCCCACAATACACATGACCTCAAAGAGTGTTACAAAACATCCTTATATAGCTTTTTGGGTGCTCCATAATTAATGAAATATATTTTAAACATTCAATAATGAAAATGTATTGAGAGCACTCCATATTTTGTAAGTATTTCTAGGAGTTTAGTGAGTCTCCCCAAGTCCACAGTGCCTTAAGATTAAAGTGTGCTACTTGGAGGTCAAGCTACCAAGTCTGCAAAAATAACAGGGAAGTGATCTTTCAACTAGGTGCTATTGTGATGAGTGAAACCTCCTCATCATGTACAAAAGCTGAATTAACAGAGCAAAGGGGGGATTAAAAGAGCAGAAGAAATGTGAGATTTTAATTTCAAATTAAATACCTCTGTATAATCCTTAGTCACCATTTCTTACATTTCTTACCATCAATCCTTTTTATCCAGACATAATCACTGCACCAGAAAACCTATAAGATCTACAATCTAGGTTTGGGGTTGTAACTCAGTAGTAGAGCACTTGTCCAGCATATGCAAGGCCCTGGATTCTTTCACCAGCATGAAAGAGGGAGAGAGAGATTGATAATTTACAGATCCCTGAAGAATGTCTAAGCCACTGGTACTCTCTTAAGAAAGTTTTAGAAAATAATGGAAATGAGAATTAAGGTAGAATTTCCTGGTAGCACAGGGTAGAATGGTACATACAGGAGTGTGTGTCATTAGGTTAGTGTTGGCATGCAGAGAAGATTCATCTCCAGTGGTTGCAAAATACATACCAGAGAGCAAAATAATAGCTCTCTTTAAGCCTGTAGCTGCTTGCATATGGAGATCAAAGGGTGTCCACTTATTCACCGTGGGTGGAAGAGTATAAATGCCTCCTACAGTGGCTATCCCAGTTTTCACAAACTGTCCTGGTTTTAGTACTGGAGCCTCTCATACCAGGAAACTCCTTAGTTCCAGCCAATCTAGAGCAAACCATGGGGCAGAGACCATAAGATATATTACAGCTGCCCCCTGAGAATGGAAGCCAATCTCCTGACATCCATTAGGTCATGTCTGTTTGGCTGGTGTTGGTCTCCAAGAACTAACTTTTCTAAGCTTGTGATCCAGTGTGGTAAGAGAAGAAAATAAAGACAAGCTCCAAGCGCCAACTTCAGTGTGACACTTGATCCAGGCCATAGCCCTTCATGGGCAAGAAGCTGGACCACATCAGAGCTTTCACCCTCCAAACAAAAGTTTGATTTTCATGTTTCATGAAATAGACTGAGTGGATCACAAAGTGCATTTTTGATTAGAATAAAACAAGTAGACGTTAGAGGACATCTCATGTGACAAAGAAGCATTGTAAAATGTGTTCCAGTTATGTATAAATGTCCTTGTGTACTGGGTGGGTCTCAATGTAAAATTTATTGCTTAATATACACTGCAGTCAAACTCTTGAAGTCAATATATTAGATAATCTCTGAGTTTCCTGCTGGCTCAAGAATCCTACAGTCCTACAGTCCTACAGAAGTCATTTCAACTTCTTCCCTCATATGTGTCCCAAGACTTGCAGAATAGAAGGAGTGCAATGCACCCTCTCTAACAGTCCCCAAAGCACTGTTTCCATTGTACATAGGGCTTCAATTATTTTTGAAAATGTTTTTTCTCTTTTATTATTGCAAAGGATCCTATAGGAAAAAATTATCATTAGTCTGTTTACAGCATTCAGCGCAGGGTCATACATCTGGTTCACTATCAATAAATTTATCTTAAATTCCAACTCAATGTGTTACAACACACTGGAACATGAGCACTGGTACCATCTTCCAGCTCCAGCACAAGCAGAAGTCCAAGAAAACAGCCTCTTGGATACTGTTGCTTCCACCTGGGGAGAACTCAAGAGAGCCCAGTAAATGCCACCATCATGGGGCAATAACATTTGCAGACACAAAGTGTAACAGTGAGGTGAGACTCTGGTTTCAGAAACAACCTGCTTTGATTGCTGGAGAGATTAATACAGTAACAAAAGAAAGAAAGAGGAGAAAAAAGAAGGAAAAGATTTATCATAGAATTAATAGCAGGTACACACTAATTACCGTTGGCTGTGCTTCTCAGGAGCTGGAAACCTGACAGGCATTGCCTGCAAATTTCTAAGGAAAAGAACAAGTATAATTTTATGGATTGTCACTTTACAATAGTAAGACAGAAAGAATGAAGGTTAGCAATTTTACATCAGGAATCACAATTATGGAGCCCTTTTGTTTCTTCCTCGCCAAAAAAAAAAAAAACAATGTGCAGGAATTTCTATACATTCAAGACTGAGTAAAAATTTTAGCATCCTGAAAAAAAAAAAAGGTAATTTCCTCTTAAGTCACATTTCTTTCATCAAGTAATTCAGAAGTTTGTTAAAAGGATAGAAATGGAGAAGACTAATATTTATGGCTCCTAGTCTTAAAAAAATTAGAATGCTGCTTTTAAAATAAAAGAACAGATCAGAAATGAAAACTTAATACTGTATTCTACACTGAAGCCTGAATGCCAGTCTGCTAAGGGCACAGCTAGCCATGGGGTGGGCTCGCCTCCAGTGGAGGCACCTGAGCCCCTGGGGCCACATCCCTCAGGTGAGGAAAATGCTCCTGAGCAAAAGAAAAGCTTAATACAGTGTGTGCTTCCCCAGCTCAAGGGATGACAGGCAGGTGGGGACATGAAGTGTAGAGGCAGGTGACCCTACTAGTCAGGACTTGTTGCCTAACATTTCTCAGACAAAGAAGTAGAAGTTTTTTTAAAAAGAAGCAAAAATAGCAAATAAACATATGAAAAATGTTCAGCGTTACTGGTCATTAGAGAGATGCACATGAAAACAAAGATTCCACCTCAGTTCAGAAAGAATGGCTGCTATCAAGGAATCAACCAACAACAAATCCTGGTGGTGCTGTAGGAGAAAGGAACCCTTCCTCATTGTAGGTGGGATGCAGACTGGTGCAACCACTGTGGAAATCAATATGGAGATACCTCAAACAACTAGGATTGGAAGTCCCATTTGACCCAGCCATCCCTCTGCTGGGTATCTTCTCAAAAGAATTAAAAGAATCATACCACAGTGATATATGCTCACCCATGTTTATAGAGACACAGTTTGTAAGAGCCAAAACTTGGAAACAGCCCAACTGACCATCAACTGGAGACTGGATGAAGAAGATGTGGGTTTTTTTGTTGTTCTTTTTTGGTTTTTTTAAATATAAAATGGAGTACTACTCAGCCATAAAGACCAAGAAACTAGAGACATTTATAGCTGAATGGAAGCACATTGAGGCCATACTCTTAAGTGAAATAAATAGGACACACGTGTAAATACCGAATACTTTCTTTCATGTGAAAAACTGAAAGTGTAAATAATGACTAAAAGGTATAATAGACAATGTGAAATAGGAAGAAAAGGTCAAAAGGGGAAGGGGAAGTGGGAGCGGTAGGGGAGAGGAATAAATATAAGGAAAGAGAAAAAAAGTAAACACAGCTTATGAAAGGACACACACGCCAGGAATCCAGAACATGCTCAGCAGCCAGATCTGGGGTGGTTCTGATACTGCTGAGAACTGGTCAGGTTTTTTTTTCTTGTCTGTACCTTTTGTTGTGTTCCTTGAAACTAGGTACACATTAAATTGCTTCCAAATAAACCTAATGCAGTATATCTGTAACACTAGTACCCAAGTCCTTCACCGTCCATTGGCATCAAACACGAGTTTCCAGATTCCACAGTTCTCTCCCAGTGCAGCTCTCCTAGAAGCGCATGCCTCCAGCCTGGCTAGGATGGGGTGATTTTGGGTCAGCCTTGTCCAATCAGCTGCTTCTGGGGATAGGGACAAAGACCAGGGCTGCTTACACAGCAGGAATGATGACTAGGGAGCACCACAGACCTGTGTGATTCTTGCAGCTTCACAAAGTCATAGGGGACTCAAACCCTGGGGCAGCCTGGAATTCCAAACCCAGAGGAACACAGAGATGAATACCAGCAGTGGATTCTGGGACAGGGGGACAATGCCGGTACCCAGTGAGGAAAACTGGGGCAAAAGCAGAAGGCTTAATTACAGGAAAAGGAGCGACTGGATTCAGGGCACCAAGTAAGGAGAGTACACAAGACCCAGTAGAACAGACACCTTCTAGGCAATTATGAAGATAGTTTGGCTTTTAATTAATTAGCTCAGAGCTTAATTAGCTAGACCACTGGGGAGCTTGCTTAAAATACAGTTACTAGGGCTCCCTAAGAATCACAGTGATTCCTAACATCTGTGGGCCTAAGCCCAGGGATCTCTATGACATTATAAGAAGGTAACAATGAAGGATGAGGGGGCCACTGGTGGGGAAAATTGTGCCTATTGAATTCTGTTTGCCCTGAGATTAGAATTCTTCTTACTCAAATTGAATCAAATGGAAGTGAGGACAGTCTATGTGAATATACCCTGTGTGATCTGTCCCACCGTTTCCAAGGAGATGCCATGCATGGGCGGAGGCTCACTCCTTGCCTGTACAATGAACCAGATTTCCTGCCCTCTGTTTCCACTCTGACCCCAGCTGCAAGGCCAGGCTGTCCCAGACTCTGGTGCAATCTCCAAAGCCAATCTCAGCCCCACCCTCTCCTCACTGGGGCTGATAATTAGGTGATCCCTTCCAGACCTGTAATCCAGGGCCCAGCCATTCCTGCTCCTAATAGTTCCCTGAAGGTGTCCCAGAGCTAGTGTGCCAAAGATGTGGACTGCAAAATCTCCAAGTGCCAGCGTCTTGCTTGCCCCCCTGTATTGACTAAGGGATGCAGTTTTGCTGCACTCCCCTTACTAGTTTCTTTCTCTTGTTCAGAAACAAGTATTTAGAGAGCACCCACTGTATATCAGGCACTGGGTTACCAATGCCCTCTGATTCCAAGGAATCTTCAATTCTCCACAACACTACTGTATGCCTTTTTAATTTTTTTTCCATTTTTACTTTAAGGGTAATCATTTTTTAAAAAAACTTGGCATTTTGTCATATAATTTAGAGTTCATATTTATATCAGTAAATGCTCATCAAGTAAGGCCAAATGATATCATGTTATAATGAACTATGAAGGATCCAATAAGTTGAGTAGATTTCAGAATTTAGGTATGAAAATGCAAAGGATCCTTATAGCAATCAGAACCATGTTCTCATTGTGCTCTTAGGGCCCATTTGTACCTACCCACTTGTCAAGGTTCATTTCTCATGAATGTAGCAAGTCAATGAACAATGCAGAACATCTCAAGTTCTCATTCTAGCAAGTACACAATTAAACTCTCACTTAATGCAGATTTCCAGCACATGGCAATGCTACCTTCACTTCTGAACAAACAAGACACTCAGAGTTACAACAAACAGAGTTACCAAATAGCATTTCATTAAAATTTTCATCTCAAGAGTCCTCGAGGGAAGAGTTTAAAATTAATTATGAGGTCTTATTATTCTAAACCAGCACACAAAGTTAACAGGCATTTTCTACATTATCACTAAGCCAAAAGGCCAAAAACAAAAAAATGTAGAACTGGATCTGAGAGCACATCTTCCTATTGTTACATTCAACATGACCAATTACTTTTAAGACAACAGCATCCTCTGTCATATAAAACTAATGTTGCTTTCTTGGATAATACTAATTTGCAGTGCTATGGGGGCTTCATTCATATATGAGCTTTGTTTTTATAAATAGCTTGGATTTATTTGATACTTGCTGTATTCCAGGCACTGTAATAATCATTTTTCATGGATTAGCTACTTAATCTGCACAACTACTCTAAGCACTCTTAGAGTACTCTATGCCTACTGTAAGTAGTCTTAACCTGCCTATTACTAATGAGTAAACTGAAACACAGAGTAATTACCTGGCCTGAGGTTACACATCAAGTGAGCAATGGGTCTAGACAGTAACATGGCAAAACTTTTACAGATCAACGGCCCAAACTGCAACCCAAAGCACACTTATTTATCGCAAAGTGCCAACACTGCAGTTAAACTAGAATACGAAGGTTTTAGTTTAAAAAAAACAACTGTTATCTGATGTTCGGCTGCTGGGGCGACTCGGCTCCTGCGCCGTTAGAGAGGGCTCTGTGTGACCACAGCGGCACACATGCCACAGATTCGCTACCACTGGAGGATTTTAACCCAAGAACCTGAGTTCTTAACACAAAACTGTACTGCATTATCACTATATAAGTGTGTGTGTGTGTGTGTGTGTGTGTGTGTATGCACATTTATGTCTATGAAATTATATAAATTCCAAGCAGAAAATTTTATACTGTATAGCTTTGTACTTTCACATATTTATATAGTTACAATATAAGCATTTAATTCAATATTCAACTTGTGCAAATTTCTCTTATAATTTAAAAGAAGAACAAGAGAGGGTGGGAGAAAGTCAGTCTGTGTTCTATTCAAGTGAAAGAAATGTTGCTTTAGTGAGTTCTGCTCCAGATAATGGGAACCAGCCGAAATTCCCGCAGTGACTTGCAGGAGGGAGTTCTGTCACCACCTGAGCTCTGCAGGCCCTCCTGTCCCTCCACGCACATCCGTGTGCCCCTCCACACTAGGGAGGACCTGCTGTGTCGGGACCCCTGAACGCATTCCTATTTAAGGAGCCACTGAACATTCCCAGTGCCTTCATTTTCCATGAAGTATTCTACTAGGCCCCCATCTCTCCGTGTGGAAGGAATCCAGATGACATTGCTGTCCTTGAACCCAGTATATTGCTCTTCCCACCCCACCCCACTCTCTCACAGCTGACACCTCGCCACGGGCTCTCCCCCCAGACAGCTTCCTTCTCTCCCTCTTCCCCACCAGGCACGTGTTGCCAGGGTCCAGATGCTTCTCGTGGGGCTCAGTGAAAGCAGTGTATGTGATTGCACTGCCAAAGTCTCCAGCTCACCAGGCCAGCGTCACAGAAGTAAGTTACACTTCGTAAGCTGTACTTTCAGGGAGTCAATAAGGAAGGAGCCACAAGTGCTGTTCCTCTGGAGGGCCCACATGCTTCAGGCCTCTGTCTTTTGCAATTGCAAAAATGTGAAACATCATTGCAGGTTTAATGAAACTGACTTTTACATGTGAACTGGGAATTATAAAGCTGCAAGGATCATCAGATGAAATACAAGCCTCATCACTTATTTACAAACACAAGTAATTTTACCAGCAGCCACTGCTTCAACACAGAATAATCAAACTTCAGGAACCTTGGCCTTCTTGGTAGTGGGACTATTCAGGTCCAGTTTTCAATTCCTGAGTATAGGAGGTGCTGACAGTAGCAGCCAAGTGCCTTCCTGGTCCTGGGTCACAGCTATTGCATTGTGAGCTCAAAGTCAGTCACTCCTTTGTCAGTCAGTTACCTGCTACCTTCCGGATGGAGGTGAAGGAGGTAACCCCCAGGCAGGCCAATTTGAAAGTGTGCTCCATATATCACTGTGGTATGTATGATTCATTTAATTATTTGGGGAAGATACCCAGCAGGGGAATAGCTGGGTCAAATGGGACCTCTAATCCTAGGTCTTTGAGGTATCTCCATACTGATTTCCACAGTGACTGCACCAGGCTGCACTCCCACCAGCAGTGAAGAAGGGTTCCTTCCTCCCCACACCCCTGCTAGCATTTGTTATTGATTTCTTGATAGCAGCCACTCTTTCTGGAGTGTGGTGGAATCTCAGTGTTTTCATTTGCATCTCTTGAATGACCAGCGATGTTGAACATTTTTTCAAATGTTTATTTGCAGTTTCTACTTCTTTGGGTGGAGGGGTTGAAGGGAGGGCAGGGGAATGGGGGAAAAAATAAGAACCAAGATACATCATGTAAAGGTACAAATTCCCAATGCTGAATGTCATCATATTGTATACCTAAAGTATACCAATAAACTCAATGAATTTTAAAAAAGAAAGTCGCTCCACAGCCCATTCCTGCAGCCTGCTTCTGTAGCCTTGTGTTGATTTGGGCATCAAATTCTATTTCTGGGGCTGGGAGTGTAGCTCAGTGGTAGAGCACTTGCCTAGCATATAAGGCTCTATTTTTTTGTTTTTTTAATCCTATTCTCCTTAAAACACTCAGAAATGTCCTGACAAGAGCTCGGCTCATACTACTACCTTGACTCATGTAACAATACCTGTTAAAGAAAGACTATTTTCAGATATAGTGGTACATGCTTGTAATCCCTGCTTCTTAGGAGGCTGAGGCAGGAAGATCACAAATTCAAGCCCAGCCTGGGCAATTTAGAGGGGCCCTGTCTCAAAATAAAAAATGAAAAGGGTTAGGGATGTAGCTTGGTGTGAAGGCCCTGAGTTCAATTCCCAGTATCAGAAGGAAGGAGGAACTGAGATCTAATGAGGTTAATTAGCCTGCCTGAGGCCCTCCTTAGTAAGTGGCAGAGCTGGGTTCCTACCTGAAACAATCCAGCTCCACAACCCACAGCACAAAGGACACAGTCTTCCTCACTCAGGCTCCTAAAACAAGGAACCACAGACTGGTGGCTTATGAACCACAGACATTCATTTCTCACAGGACCGGAGGCTGGAATTGTGATATCAGGATGACACCACAGTCGGGCTCCGGTGAGGGCCATCTTCCAGGTTACTTCTTATTGTATCCTTATAGTAGGGAAAGGATGAGCACTCTTTGGGTCTCCCTTTTTTAAGGGCACTAATCCCATTCTTGAGGGCTCCACCTTTATAACCTAATCACCTCTTAATCCCATCACATTGTGGGTAAGCATTTCAAAACATGAATTTTGGAGGGACATAAACTTGGCAGCCTTCTCCAGATGCTACTTTAAGAAGCAATAATTAATGATGCCTCACTGGGCTCAGATTATTTTCCTGACCTGATACTATTCCAGTCATGATTCAAATTCTCCAAAAAGTCATATTGGCCTGGCTCCTCTAGTGGCAGTTCTACCATGAATGCATGTAGTGGAGTAGGACAGTTCCCCTAAAAGAAAGTTTATCTGCTATAGTTTGAATCATAAATATTCCCCATAGGCCTAGGCATTAAAGACAGTTCCCAGCTTTGTGCCATTGGGGAGAAGTAGATATTTTAAGAATTGGGGCCTAGAGAGAGGTCTTTGCATCACTGAGGCTGCCCGGCCTCCATTTTGCTTTTGTACCCTGAAGTGAATAGTTTTGCTTCACCCCATGCTCTCCAGCATGATGATCTGCCTCTCCATTGGCCCAACAGCAATAGGGCAAAGGACTGAAACCTCAGAAACTATGAGCCAAAATAAACCTTTCCTCCTTATAAATTGATTATGTCGAGTATTTTTAATTTTTTATTTTTTTAATTTTTAACATTTAAAAAACAAATTTTTTAACCAGGAATTGAACTCAGGACCTTATATTTGCAAGGCAGGCAGCAACACCACTGAGCTATTCCCCAGCCCTGTCAAGTGTTTTTTATAGTAATGAGGAACTAATACAACAGGAAAAGGATGCTGTTTAGACCAAAACAAGCTTCCACTGCAAGTACAAAACTGGTCAGAATCGGCCATTGGTCAAAAGTATCAGGGTGAAATACACAAATGCAAAATGCTCAGACATTCATTTGGAATGTGGAAACTTGCTTGTGTTCAGACATTAAATATCTCATGCAGATCTTGAAGCCACTTGTGAAGCATGAAGACTTATATGAAACATCACAGGCATTGCCTCAAGCAGCCATGGAAGGGAGCCAGACACCCTGGAAGGAAAGGGGAGGGAAGACACCGAGGAGCCTTGGGACTAGACAGACAGCCCAGTGCACTTCCCTTCCCACTCAGTGAGGACTGTGGGGCTTCTGGGTGAAGCCCCTGCAGAGCATAGTGGTTACCACTTCACACACCAACGCACAGCGTCGCCAGAACTAACTAGAGAATCTCCTGGGGCTGAAACTGACAAGGCCTCGCAGGTACCCTGAAACAGCCTGCTCACTGACAAACTTGAAACCTCATGCAAAACTCCCAAATCAGAATATACCTCTGAGAACCTGATGCATTCTTCCCTTTCCTAGAGATTTGTCATTTGATTTCAGGGTTATGTTTCATGGTGCACTTGCTGTGGCTTGAATATGGTTCATGTTGAAGTTGGATTGCCACTGTGGCAGTGTTGGGAGGTAGGGCCTATCACTAATTAAGAGGGGGCCCATTCTCTTGAAGGATAGGCTTATTCTCATAAGAATGGGTCATTATAAATTGAGGTCACCTGAACCTGTTAATCCTCTTACTTGTCACAGCAAGCTGAAGCAGCATGATTTCCTCACCGAAAGACAAGCTATGCAGATGTACATACCATTCCCTCGGATCTCCTAGGTTCCAAAACCATGAGTTGATATAAATTCTGTTCTTTATAAATCATCCTGTTTCAGGTATTGTGTTACAGCAACAGAAAACAGACAAAGGTAGCATTTGAGTGATTCCAATACCTTTTATCTAATGTCTTAAATTTTTATTTACAGAATTTTTCAGATCAAAATTTTAAAATCACTCCCTCTCATATACATATAAATTATATATATATATATATAATTTATACATATATATCATACACCATATATTATTTTATATATAAAATGTCAAGTAAGTCTCTAACTGATTTATTTTATAATCCCTTCTGTAACCCCAGACAAGCACTCTTTGCTTGTTTAACCAAGATTTTTCCCTCATTCGTCATTTCCTTTGATGAAAATTATTCCTTGATTCCTTCCATTACTGTTCCCTGCTTTCTGTCAGAGGTTGATTATATCCCTTTCCCTTTTTCTAGTGCAACCTTCATGTTTTTACTTTTCCCCACAATGCAAGTAATTTCCCAACTATAAATTCATAAAACTTCAAAGGTGAAGATTTCCCTCCACCAGTTATAGTTGATCACTAGCCAAACAGATGCTGATCCTTTATTTATCTGTGTAAAGTCATATCCTGGAAAAAGACAGAAATATAATAATCCCTGGGCATTATTTCCTCTTATAGAATGGGAAGAAAGAACTTCATCAAGATTGATCTTGCCTGATACATCTGGTGATTAATGAGCGGAGATCGAGACTGTTTACCATATCAGCTGAGAGATAAATACGTAGAGGAACGAAATCAGGTGAATATCCTCACCAACAATGGTGACCAGTCATATTTCCCAGAGTCGGAGTCTGGATGTTCAGGGAGAATTCTCTAAAGCTTTCTTTATGTTACTGAACAATTGTTGCATGCAAGACATAATTTACATCAACCATGAGAACAGTTGGGCCTTGCACCAAGACATGATGAGACAAATCACTTGCAAATGATAAATGAGCAGCAGGACCAGTTGCACTGATCTAAACCGGAGACATGGTGTCAGCCGCTCATTAGAAAGCTTCAAGCAGAATCCCTCCATGACCAGATTTCATATCCACAATTGTGCCTGGCCTTGCCACAGCAGAGGCTCAATTCATTTTCTTGAAAGTGCAAATAAGAAGTCGTTCTGAACCCTACATACTGCCTCGAATTTTAGTTACATTCGACCTTGAACCCGGGCACTTCCCTTCTCCACATCTTGACGTGAAAGGGAAACAAGAAAATATTTTTTTCTCTTTTCATGTCAGAATTTTAAAAATAATTTCTTTTACCACCTCTTTGTTAAATGTTTTAATAAATGCAATGTGAGCATTGGATGACATTGGAAGGCAATCTATACTTTAATAAATCACGCTACCAAAACTTCCTTACCAATCCTCCCCCTTTCATTTTTGCAAAGTTAAAGCCAAAATGTATACGTGATCTGTTCTTCTCACTTATAGTGGCAGGTATCTTCTCCAGTTACAGTTTTCATAGTCATAATTTATAACAAAAGCATATGTCACTGTATTCTTGGCTGTGATTCAGTAAATCATTTCCCTATTGTTCATCTAACTTAAAAGAGCCCCTGTCAATCAGCAGAAGACCAAAGAAGCTCTGTTTGCTATTAAGATTAGAATTGGAAGTTAGAAAGAACAATCACTATAAAAGATTGTGTGACTCTCCCAGATGCAAGAGTGAGGTCAGCCCAACAAAGGCATGTGGAAGACCACAGAAAATTCCAGGAGCTGGTGGTCCACCATGGAGCTAGAACTAAGGTACCCACATCGTGTGCAAAAAAAGAAAAAAAAAAACCCAAACAAAAAGTACTCTCCGGGGCAAATTTAACCCATAAGTAGTTATTTCGAATAGTATGCATTTTTCCTGTTAGTGAACTAGTATCTTGATTTTTAACATGAACAGAATTTTTTTTGTGAATAACCTTAATCATTTTTATTCAGTGAAAAAAGAGTAAGTACATAGTTTTAAAAGTCCAAGCATATTATTATCTCAGGTTTTAAAACCTCTACCTCTCATTAAGAAGCAAATGCTCCTGAGTGCATTCTGTATCCTTCCAGCATTTTCCTTTATAAATAGTACACACATGTTTACATGTATATATCTTTTTTCTTGTTTACACAAATGAGAAAACACATTGTTTTGCCCTTGCCATTTTTATTTGACCTCAGATCTCAGATAAATCCAGCTTGGTATATATAACCTACTTCTTTTATTTTTTAAAGAGCTACATAGCTCTCTACTATATGAAAATATTATAATTTGTTCAACCATTTCCATATAGAGACATTTCATAGTTTCTAGAGGGGTTTTTGTTCTTGTTGTTTTATTACAAATACTGTTATGACCATAACACTTTTGATAGATTCGGGCCAACTGGAAGTTTCATATTTCCTGAACAGACTTGATTAAATATATCAAATTATATTCAACAAAATAATTTGTATAGATTCCAAAAAGACAATTGATAATATATGGTATTTCATTCCTGATTTTTTTAAAACTTCAGTGAAGAAAAGAAAAGGTTTTTTATTTTTGTGCTTAATAGTAAGATAATAGAGGCATTGCCATTAGAGTCAGGAAAAAGACAAGGATAGTCACTCTTACCACAGTCGGTTAGCATGCTCTAGAACAACTAGCCAGTGCAAAAGAAAGATTAAAATTGAGCTAAAAGGTAAAATTACCACTATCTGTAGATGATGTATTATACAATTTGAAAAATACACAAGCAAAATCAACAGAAAAACTTATAGGAACAATAAAGGCATGTGGTAAAATGGCTTTCATATACTGCTGGGCACAATGTCTCGGGTGCAGTCTGAACCACCTATCAAAACCCAGTGAACCCAGATCAGAGCAGACCGGTAAGGACTGCCCAGCCGCGTGGGCGCCCCTGCAGTACCCCCCACCCCCGCTCTAGGGCCTCCTGGTGTGCTGGTACCTGGATCCACACTGCAGAGGCAAAGGTGGTCATAAAATAAAGGCCATTGTACTGAGCTCCAGAAGACAGAACGGAAGTGAATAATAAAGGCGCACCAAACCTCCCTAGTCGGTAAGTTGGAGGGATCACCACCTTCCATCAGAACCTGGACTATCTTCAGGGGAAGAGCAGCTGGAACCTGCCATAGAACCTTGCAGAGTTAAACCCTGCAGGAGGTCAGGGAGCTCAACTTGGGCCTTGCAGCCAGAATTCAGCCTGAATCTCAGGGGTCTGCCTTTGGCTTGCTGAGAGTAATTGACTTAGTTTTTCTGCATATTGCTGCCCATATTGTCTATTGTAACAGCAGAGACATATCCTGAAGGTCCTTCAAAAATTTTACTTTCTTTTCCTCTTATTTTTTAATTTTTAATTTTTATTTTAAAAATTTTATTTTTCCCCACTCTTCAAATTCATCCTTTTTTCTTTCTTCTTTTCCCCCCTCTCAATCTCTTGCTCCTCCACATTGTTCTTCTTCTCCCTTTTTGTTCCCATTCCTGCACTAATTCGGATTTCTTCTTTCTTTTTCTTTTTCTCGATTGTCATTAGTATGAAAGGAAGGTGAGTACAATTCACAGCTGCCCTATTACTGTTAAATTGTTCTACTCTTGTCTTTTTTCTTGCACTCTGTCTTTCCCTTTTGTCTTCAACAGTTTCCTGGAGTTTGCATGATCATCCTGCATCCTCTGACTTCACTTGAAACCTTCTCCTATCCTCCTACCTATCGATTCCTCTCCTCCCACCTCCTTCTGAGACCCCATCCTGAAGGGTAAAGTTGCTATATTGCAGAGTTTATTCACTATAAACATATTTCGGGTCCTTGATTTTTATTTGATTCACATGGTTGAAGGTGATAGGTTAATAACCAACACAGATGGTCAATTTCTAAACTGTGCTTGATGCTATTGTGTTGCTGATTGTATCAACGGGGCTAAAGGGTTGTGATTGATTTTATCAGTTGTCCATCCTGATATTATGAAAATGAGAGTGTCTCTGAGTCATTAGAGACTCAAAATCTAAAGAGCAGCTATTACAGGAAGATCAAAGTACTAACCGAGGAATTAAACCAAGGACAGTACCAACAACAAAAACAAAAATGAGAAACCCCATTGAACCCATATCCTCATTCCAGAGATTTGTCTCTCAGATACACTGCCCCATGGGTTCAGAAACACAGGTCCAAGTATGTAGATACAAACATAGGATTTTCATTAGTGTTTTTATAATAACAAAAGGTTGGAAAAAACTGGTATATCTGTGAGCTAGCATATGATATGATTGTAAAATGTTTTTTAAAGAATAACCAAAACAAAAATCACCTCAATGAGTTCCTCCAAGAAAAAAAAATCCTAGAAAGGATGAGAAAAAGCTTTCTTTTTTTTACCATATGCCTTTTATACCACTGTGACTTGCCCTGTGCCCCCAAAACACTTGCCTTAAAATGTGATTTACTTCTCATATCACAGGCAAACTTTTTCTAATAGACAAATTTATTTTCACAAAACCTTTAACCAAATCAAAGCCCTGATTTTTAATTAAAATTGACAGGTGGCCTTTTTTCAGTAAAGTCTTTCCAGTGACATTAAAGAGAGAAAAATAGCACCTTAACTTTTTTTTTTTCTTTTCTCTCCCCACCCCCACAACCCTTTGGGTACCAGGGATTGAATCAGGACCTTACAGTTAAAAGGCAGACATGAATCCCCAAGAGATAAATCCCCAGCTGCTTTGTTTTATTTCTGTCACTGTTGCAGTTAGTTGTTTTAAGCCTGATAGTTTTGAAACAGTACAACTGTGTCTCTACTTGTCATTTAATTTTACAGGTCAATTTCTCAAGACCTGCGTGTTCCAGGCCAGACCAGGAAGAAGCAAAGAAACTCACCCGCTGCCTGTTCTGCCTGTTCTAGCCGGCTCCTCTGGTTATGATGACCATAGTCAGTGGTGATACTGCTCTACTCTGAACCTCCTTCTCCGTGTGTGTTCCTTTCCTCTGCTGTTCACTACAAATACTGGGCAATTCTAGTTGGCAGGAAGATAAAAAGAAATAAAGGTACATGGTGTTAGCAAAAGAAAATTCTACATTTAATGACAATAATATTGAAGTTTAAAATTACCTAGGACTAAATTATCCAGAGAATTTTCCAAAACCCATGCACCAACAGAGGCGAGGTCGCTGTACCTGAAACTCTAGGAAGCACTTCTAGGTGAGGAATTCTCGGTCTGCACACCAAGACATTTTGCTTCACTAGGTCTGGGGTTGGACCTGGGAATCCGTATTTTCAAGACATTCCCTGAGTAATTCTGATAGACCTTGGCATACACAAGTATAAATTATTCAGTTATATCCAAATTGTTGTGACTCTCTTATAAATTTGGATGTAACCCTTTCAGGAGAAAAAAAAAATCCCATGAAAAAAATATTATCATAAATGAATTAAATTAATCCTCAAGGGTGAGTAAATCAATCCCAATAAACACAATGTAGTCACTGCACTAAGTAAAAAAAATTGTCTGGCTAATCAATAATAAGCAAAGAGGACATTTTAAAGCCTGGAGGAGATGTTATAATTCAAATACTAGCCTAGAACTGATAAATATTTTATTTAAAAAATTGATTTTACTTCATTCTACTTGAAAAATGAGTAAAGGGTACTACTGTTTCTACTTGGCAACATCAAGATTTTTCAGTTGACCTGGAAGCCTATGGTGTTGGTCAAACTAATATGAACTTCTCCCTCAAGCTGAAGTGCTAGCCATTTTATGACTAGAAGACACTGGGTCATTTCTCTCCTCCCTGTGCTTGCAAACCACTTCACGTGACTCGGTTCCTGGGCTCTGGCTCTGAAGCACAGTTCTGCAAGCTATCTTTCAGAAACAATGATCCCACACAATGTACCTCTTCTTTAGAAAGGGCCAGATGTGTAGAACTCTGGACCCAGTCCTCCTGCTAAAAACCTTGCAAAAATCTCACTATAAAGTGAGAGAGAGAAAAACAAAAATGGAAGAGTAGGTTTCATTCATCACCTTATAAGACCTCAACAAAAAAGTATCTACTGGTGATAGATGGTTTTATAGTAAACGGTCTTAGGAGTGTGAGTGTGCATGTGTGTGTGTGTGTGTGTGTGTGTGTGTAAGTTCATCCTGAGTTTCTTCCATATCACAAATCAAGTGAGATGTTTTATAAAATAAAAAATCCAATCAAGAAAGCCTTTAGGGAAAAGAAAAAGAGAAAGAGAAAGGAGAGAGAGAGAGCCTTTCTGTTTTGACAAACATGGAGAGATTCAAAACAAACAGGCCCTAGACTGTGAAAATTAGGTATTCTTAATTCTCAAAAATTGCAGGAGTAGCCATCCCAATTTCACTTAAAAATGCACTAGAGAGATTGGAATAGCCACTCTAAGCCAAGATTTTTCTCCTAAAGGAAACAGAAATGTTAAAATATCCCTTCACCCATTTCCCTGACCCATTTCACCGCTGGCGATGCAGGTTGGCTGCCCACTTTTGGCGTCAAGGAGCAGTTGAGAACCTCCCCTGGATTTAACTAGAATGCCACAGAGAGCCTCTAGAGGGCGTTTTGCATAACCGCTGTCTGGCGCTTTGCGTGACCAACGTCAGGCTTCTGAAAGTGGAGGAGCAGGGCGGGGCGGGGGGCGTGAAAATTAAGCTCCAAACCACAAGGTTAAGCCCTTTGAAAACTGCGATTATAGAAACTGCGTCACAGAAGAGAGAAAACTGAAGAACAGGAAGTTTGAAAGCTGTATGCTTTGTTTCAACACCAGAGGAAAGTACAGACCACCACTGCGCAGTAATGTGTCCCGGTAAGGTCCTCAGCCCAGCTCCGTGAGACCTGGCTTCCTGACTGCTGGGCAGCTGTGGTGCCACTCAGCGCAGGTGGCCCGCTGCTTGGAGGCGGGTGGGGGATCGTCTTTAAGGGGTGGGAAGAGTTTCTACACAAAATGTTCAAAGAGCAGCGAGGCAGAGCCTTATCTCAGAGTGGAGCCATGGGAGGAGTGAGGTGGGTGACCACCAGCAGCCTGTGGGTCCATTCACAACCAGCCGGAAAGGGGTTGGGACTGAGGACGATTCCCCAACTGCACAGTGCATGTGAGAGATGACAGCTGGGAGATTACATGCCAATAACAACCTCTCCGTTATTATAACTTAGCTCTCAGCCATCTACTCATGGGTATAGGTGTGTGTTGAGGAGAAAGAGGTAGACATGCATTATGAATGCATGTCTCATATTTTCGTGTTTATAATGCACAGGAATATGTGAATTATAAGATGCATATAAAGAATGCAGGACTCAGAATTTTTATGTGAGAACTATCTGAAAATTCGGGGCAAGAGATGTAGCTCAAAAAGAAAGGAGAATGGAGAAAATTCAAGTCTTTGATTCTATTAAGCAATAAAAATTAATCCATCTTGGTCAATGCAAACTCCTACTCATTCACATATATGAGTTTTTCCAAAAGTTATTAGAAGCAAATATTTAACCTGACCTCCAAGAGATCAATTTTAGATGAGATGACAAAGCACAGCCACATAACGATGGAAGATCAATGTGATGAAGGTGCAGATTAAAATCACAATGTGCTACAGTCAGAAAACACCCCAGGTAGCCAAAGTTATTTCTGCAGTGAAAGTTTTCACAGAAATGGGTCTTTCGCCGAGCTCTAAAAATAATTTAATTAAATGTAGGTGGGAGTGAATGTGGCTGAAGTTCAACTTGAGGAGAAGTAACTACAAAGTTAGAGGCCAGAGCTAGACAGACCATGTGCTAGACAATGGCGATGCCTGCGGGCCACTCTTCAAAGCCCATGGCAATGCATGGGAATGTGCCTGGTGTCACCTGCTCACTCTGTGCCAGGCCCTGTTGCAGACCCATTCATTCACTGCCCTGTAACATCCTCAAAGAAGCCCAAGGAGGCAAATCCACTTTTGCAATCAGGAGAGAAAGAGAAAGGCTTCTAGGGGTTCAGTAACTTATCCAAGGTTTTATGTTGGTAAGTGGTGCAGCTAGGAATCTAACAGAAATCAACTGAGTACAGAGCCTGTACCAAGGACTCCAGCACACTTATATAAATCAGTGAATTGCACAAAGTTTTCAGAGATGGATTCTTGGCCAGTAGTAATGTGCAAAAACGCAGAAGTGCCAGACGGGGATAGGCTGCCTGCCCAACCCGCTTCATTCCTATCTCCTAACCTCCCTGGTCCACACACTCCTGGCCAAAATGCTTGGGACTGTTAGTGGACACTGAAGTAGGCAAAGGGGACATGGAAATGAAGAGCTTATTCTTGACTCTCTTCTAAAGAGGATTTGGAAAGCAAAGATTTTTTAATAAAGGAGAGTATTAAAGATGCTACACTCACAGGGCTCATTTGTTTGTTTTTTGTTTTTGCACTGTGGGAGATTGCAGGGCCTTCACACTGAGCTCCATCACTGAGCCCTTTCTTAACTTTTTATTTCAAGACAGGTTTGCTAAGTTGCAAGCTGGTCTCAAACTTGGTGGTCTTTCTGCTTTAGCCTTCCAGCGTTCTGGGATTGTTACATGCACCACCAAGACCAATTTCCAGTTTTTAAAAGGGGTGTCCGCCAGCCTCAGAATTCCCTGGGGAGTTTGTTAAAAGTGCAGAGCCCTGGGCCAGCAGTAGGATGATTCTTTGAAACATTAAACATTGAATTACACTTCTGGATATTTGCACGAGAGGAGTGAAAGTTGGTACTTGAATAAATATTTGTACACCTATGTCAAAGCAGCATAATCCACAATAACCAAAAGGTGGAAGCCACCCAAGTGTCCGTCAGTGGATAAATGGATAGGCAAAATGTAGTGTATGTCTGTGTACTTGTGTGTGATGTGTATGAGTACTATTCAGCCTTAAAAAGTGATGAACCTAAAAACATTGTGCTAAGAAAACTAGGCCAGTCACAAAAGGACAAACATTGTATAAGTCCAGCTACAAGAGGTCTCTAGGCATATTTATAGAGATAGAAAGAGTAGAAGTTGCCAGAGACTACAGAAAGGAGAGTGGGAGGTATTGTTTAATAGGTGCAGGGTTTCCAGTGGGAAGATGGCTGAAGGTGCTGGTTGCTTAACAATGTGAATGCACTTAATGCCACTGAACTTTATGCTTTAAAATGATTAAAATGCTAAATTTCATATTGTGTATATTTTATCACAATAAAAAATGGAGGGAAATGAATGAACAGTATATTTACTCATTGTCCTGTCAATGGACATTTGTGATATTTCTGGTTGTTTGTTTTTGTTGCTATTGCAAACAGTTCAATTGTAAACACTCTTATGTGTCTCTAGAACATTTATATATGCAGAAGATTCAGTAGAGTATATCTCAAAACTGGAATTGCTTAGCCAGGCATGGTAATTTCAGCCCTCAGGAGTCTAAGGCAGGAGGATCGTGAGTTTGAGGACAGCCTGGACTACACAGTGATTTCCAGACCAGGCTGGACTACACAGAAAGACCTTGTCTCAAAAAAAATGGTGACCTGTATTTGTGATCCAGCACTCTAGAAGATAGACAAATCACAGATTCAAACCCAGCCTGGGCAACTTAATGACTTATCAAGACCCTTTGTCAAAACAAAAATTAAAGTAAAATAAAAAAGTTTTGTGACATAGCTCTGTAAGAAAGCCCTGGGTTCAACCACCAGTACCAAAACAAAATTGTTTAAAAAGAGTTAACTTTTTATGTCAAATTTTTTTCCAAAGTGGTTTTACTATACTACATAATTTACCTCATAAAAATAATAATTTATAAAAGATATTCAACAAATGTTAAATTATAGACAAAAAACAGTGGGTGGAGCTCTCAACTTGTGCAGTCATCTAGAAGGATACTGCACAGAAAAGGAGTCCCTGAGCAGACTATGTTTCAACATTTCACTTTTTTGCTAGGGTCTATTTTAAGACAATTGGCTGTGGATACCTAGTTGTTGACAAACTTCCAGATATGTGAAGCAAGTTCCCTGTATCCTCGTCACCAACTTGTCGCAGCCTGGTGAGACAGAGTATCCCCACGCTACAAGGTGCACAAAGCTAATTTATCACCCATAGCTAGACAGTAAGGTACAATGGACCCCAGGATTCATTGTGAGCAAGCCCCCCAAACCTCAGGACAACTGCCCGGGGTGGCTGGAGTCTTGTCCACATGCGCTCCACCTGTACCACCGCTGAAGGGCCCCAGGGAAGACCCTTCCCTCAGTTTTACACCCCATGGAAAGTGAATCAGTGGGCTAACATGTTGAAGGGCTTCCAGTTTCTAGGAGGACTGGAGCAGAGCCCACTGTTTCAGACAGCCTCTCCTTTCCAGGAGGTTGCACTTACAGCACATTGTAAAGCCATCCTTGAAATCTACAGGTGAGTAAAGGGGGAGAACTGGGTCAGTCCAAGGTTACCGAAGAACTCTCCTGCAGGATGCTGAAAATCTGGAAAGTACCAGGGTGGAGACGCAGAATGAAATGGGGTGCCGACCTGGAAATGGGTGCATAAGGGACCTTGGGAGATTCTTGTTCCTTTCTATGGGAAGTACATCCTCTCTCATTAAATTAGCAACACCAGGGCTGGGGATTTGGCTCAGTGGTTCCAGTGTCTGCCTTGAAAGCGCAAGGGCCCAAATTCAATCTCCGGTACAAAAAAAAAAAAAAACAATAGCAACACCAGAAGAATCCAAATTCACAGAATCACCCTGGAGAAGGGCACTTTGGGAGACCAGGAGACCTTCCTTCAGGTATTAGAAAACCCTTCTTATACAACTGGGACCATCAGAGAGCCACCAGAGGACTTCATAAACTTTGAGTTAGGCCATGTAGCCATGGGAATAGGGGCCTGTAAGGTCCTGGACATATTCAACAATATAGCTTGTCATTCCAGTACTGGAGGTTGGGGAAGTTGGAAAAGATGACAGACAGCTGATCTGCCAATAACAATGCTCAGTCCCTTTTTTCTCCCCTTCATAGCTTCACACTGAGCTACATCCCCAGCCCTTTTTATTTTTCATGTTGAGGCAGGGTCTTGCTAAGTCACTAAGTTGTCCAGGTTGGACTCAAAGTTTCAATATTCCTGCCTCAGCCTCCCAGAGTGCTAGGATTACAGATCTGGGCCACCACATCGAGCTCAGCACTCATTCAACATATATTTTTAATTGGGTTTTCTGTTTATTCTATAATTCACTTTGATCTTGCCATAAACCAGATTAGCCCTTTTCACATAGGTTACAGACCTTGTAATATTGAAAGTGTTGCCAAAGCTTAGGTTTACTATTTTTTTAATTTTTTATTCATTAATTTTATTGGTACACTTTAGGTATATAATATGCTAACATTCATTACTGGGAATTTGTACCTTTGCATAATATATTTTGGTTCTTATTTTTTTTCCCCATTCCCCTGACCTCCCTTCAACCCCTCCACCCCTCCCTATTTACAAAGACATTGTTTACATTTTTTCCTTTTCTCATATTTATTCCTTTCCCCTACCTCTCCCACTTCCCCTTCCCCTTTGGACCTTTTCTTCCTATTTCTCATCATTTATTATACATTTTGATCTTTATTTACACTTTCAGTTTCTCACACCAGAGAAACTATTCAGTATTTACACATGTGTGTCCTATTTATTTCACTTGAGTATGGCCTCAATGTGCATCCCTTTAGCTATAAATGTCTCTAATTTCTTATTTTTTTTTCAGCTTTAATTGAGTTTATTGGTACATTTTAGGGATACAGTACAGTTACATTCATTGTTGGGATCTTGTACCTCTACATGACAAGTCTTGATTCTCATTTTTTCCCCTTACCTCTGCCCTCCCTTCACCCCCTCCTCCCCTCCCCATCTACAAACACTTTAGTTTCATCTTTTCATTCTCTCACATTTTTTCTTTTCCCTTTTTACTCTTCCCCTACCCATCCCACCTTCCCTACACCTTTAGCTCCTTTCATTACACATGTGACTTATTTATTTCACTTAGGAGTATATCTTCAATATGTATCCATTTTCCTATGAATGAATCTATTTTCTCATTCTTTATCTAATTTCTCATTCTTTATGGCTGAGTAGTACTCCATTTTAATTTTAAAAATACATTTTCTTTACCCAGTCTCCAACTGATGGGCAGTTGGCCTATTTCTAAGTTTTAGCTATTACAAACTGTGCCATTATGAACATGGGTGCACATATATAGCTGTGGTGTGATTCTTTTAATTCTTCTGGGAAGATACCCTGCAGGGGATTAGTTGAGCCAAATGGGACCTCTAACCCTAGTTTTCTGAGGTACCTCCATAGTGATTTCCACAGTGGTTACACCAGTCTGCACTCCCAGGTTTACTATCTATAAAGTGAACCATGATTCCACCCATAAAAAGCTACTTAAAACAGATGTGTATTTTTTCTTATTTAAGACTATCATAGTTTGCTACCTTTCATATACTTGTGAATGAGTTTACCATCTTGCAAAGAATTTCTTGCAAGCACTTCCACATTCTAAAAACAAAAGTTGTTCTACTGCCTCTTACAGAAGCCCACAAGATATTGAACTCAAAAACTTATAGAAACAGCCATAGACAGACACTATTCAATACAAAACCATGAGGAAAAGACCACAAAATAAGCTAACTAACTACATGTCACTTTAAGCCCTCTGTATGTAGTCTCAAGACTGCTGAAGAGTTTAGGTTGTTACCGACTCTGCCTTGAACACCATGGGTAATGTGATTTGTGATGCTTTCCTGGACACCTAAATCTGGCAATGTCCTTCCTAAGGAATAACTAAACCAGTGAAAGTTGCATATAGGCATATAAGTGGCTCAAAAACAATTAGCAACAATCATGAGACCAAAACTACAATGATGCACAGTAAAATCTACAGTTGAGACTTCCAGGAAAATGGTAGAGTGGTAAACATCAACTCAGCCTCTCCAAGATTCAGAGTCCAGACACTGGAAAATAACAATTTGGGGGAGAAAAAAAGAGAGAGAATAAATCCCTGGGAGCCAGGAAGGATATGTCAGGAAAATGAAAATGTACAAAGAAAAATAAAAGACAGAACACAAAGTGGAGAAGGGAAGGTACAATCTGCATATTCTCCCCAACTCCCAGCTCATGGCTCATGAAAGACCAAATCTACAGAAACAAAGTGAAAGCTGGGAACTCCAGAAGACTTCAGGGAGAAATGTAGTCGTAGAATGGACCAGTGGATGCTGTGAGCTGCAGGGAGAGCACAGAATCCTGCTCCTATGTCCTTCAAAATGGCAGCAGCTGGTAAGTGACTCCAGTCCAAATGCCTGCCATATACTTGAAAAGAGTACTTTGTTGAATGCCAGCAGTTGAAAACAAGCAGAGCTGCCCATACACCTACCTCCTCTGTGATGTCACAACAGAAATGTCTGAACCAAGGGCTGGGACCCATAATGACACTGGGCCAAGCCAGTGGCAAGAGAGATCTAATCCAAGTTGGGAGGTGAAAAGAGCTAGATGTCCACCACTCAGGATGCTTCTGGACAGAAGCATAGGGCTGAGGAGACCCAGGGGATATGGCAAAGGGGAGCAGAAAGTGGCAGGAGGAAAGCAGTTTCTTCCAGACAGACGGCATTAGGTATTGGTGGAGATGCAGAGGTTTCAAAAAAATCTTAAGGAAGGCTCGGTGTCATGGTGTTTCTCCTTATAACCCTAGGACTTGGGAGGCTAAGCCAGGAGAATAGCAAGTGTGGGACCACCCTGGGCTGCAATAGTCAGACTGTATTACTTAACGAAACCCTGTCTCAAAAAGCAAAAAAAAAAAAAAAAAAAAAAAAAAAAAAAAAAAAAA
>NW_022900916.1:27645448-27664394 GCF_012274545.1 Fukomys damarensis
AAAAAAAAAAAAAAAAACCCGGAAAAAAAAAAAAAAAAAAAAAAAAAAAAGAAGAAGAAGAAGCAAAAACTTATAGGCAAAAACCAGAGTATATTCCTGGAGCCCAGAGGAGAAATGACCAGATTCTTCCAAAATAAAAATTGGGAGTGAGTTGGATAAGGAAGAGTCAAAACGGGTGTTGGAAGCAATCTTTTGGCCTGACATCTGCCAGTTCTTTACTGACATCAACTAGATCACTTCAGGGGTGTAGGGACAGGACCAGAGCTGGAACAAAAGGGCTGTTTCCTCCTGGAAGTGAGATGATGCCCACACAGGGTCCCTGGGTGCATATGGGCCAGGCAGCCAGCTAGTATGGAGGCCTCTGACCCCCTGAGACTTCTGAACGCCCAGCTGTATCTCCCTGGCAGTTTCAGAGTGTTCTACCATCCTTTTCCACCAAATTTTATAAAGAGAAGGAAAGCTTGGCATGATGATACACACATGTAGTTCTAGCACTGGAGGCTGAGGCAGGAAAAATCACAAGGCCAAGTCCCACCGAGGTGACTTAACGATTTTGAAAAAGGGTTGGGGATGTAGCTCAGTGTGAAGGCCCTACTTTCATTCTCTGAGAGCGAAAGAAAGAGAGAGAGGGAGAGGGAGTTTCCTTTCCCATAAAGAGAAGGAAAACAAAGAACATGCCTAGTGACCAGAGCAAGAACATTGATACTAAGTTGAGTTAAAACTTCTGTGACTGTCTAGAGAACAGAATGAGACACATGGCAGCCACTGGAGAAGGAGGCTGCAAGGGGTAATCAGGGTACCTAGGGACTCAGATGCAGGCCTAGCCATCACCCTTTTACCTGGGAGACAGCAGCAAACCAAGAACTGGGCCTGTTAGTTTGGGAGGGAGTCTGTAAGCCTACTTGTACCCAAGTGGCTGTGTCTCAGTTCTCCCTCCTCACATCCTGGCCAGCTGTGTCTGTCCCACCCGCCTTTCCCTCTCCTCCCCACTGCCTGTGCAGCTCTCACTCTGGTATGTGAGGCCTTCCTTTTCTGCCAGACTAAAATTACTGGTCTCCTCTCCATGGCCACAGTTTAATGACAACAAATAATATGCGACTCTTCACCTGTGCTGGCACTGCTCTGAGGGCTTTCCCGAATCTTGGCTCCTTTAGTCCTCATACGAACCTATGACAGAAGTATTACTTTTGTCCCCATTTTACAGAGGGGGTACTGGGATGCAGGGTTGTAGAGCAACTTGCCTAAGGTCACACAGTGAGAGGCCAAACGAGGATCTGAACCTTAGAAGTCTCAGCGTCCACATCTAGGGTCTTAATTGTGGTCTCAACTTTCAGTTCCCACTTGTCCTAGAATTCTGGCTGTTAGGATGTGGGGATTCATCTGCAGGGCCTACTATTTTAGCCATGAGGCTCCCCTACTCACATGCAGCCCTACCGAAGTGCTGAGCCCTGCAGGATCAAGGCAGCTCTTACCAGGTCCCTTGCCATGGGCCCAGCAAACCTCCTATGCAGCACCACATGATTTTTCCTTAGCTGACTTCCCCCCTATTTATTGATTTATTTGCTGTACTGGGAATCAAACACAGAGGTGCTATACCATTGAGCTACATCCCCAGCCCTTTCTATTTTTTTAGTCTTGAGACCGGATCTTGATAAGCTTTCCAGTCTAGGTTCAAACTTTCAATCCCCCTGCCTCATCCTCCTGAGTAGCTGGGATTACAGACATGTGCCATTGTGCCCAGTCCTCAGCTCACTTTGAATATTGCCTCTATATGGCAGCCCCAGTTACAGTACCCTGCACCTCTACATGGTGTGATGGCCCCAGGTCCCCACCCTCCCTCACACGCGACTGCTTTTTACATTCCTGCCCCCAGCTTCCTCTCACTCCCCCACAAATCTCAGCTTCCCATTCCAAGCCCACCCGGAGGAAGATGATTATGACAAGTTTGAACATCCTTCCAAGGCAAGTAGCCCGCCAGGGTAGGGGCCGTCCTCCTCCTATGACTGCAAAGTGCACAGAGCAGTCCGCTTTCTGCACAGAGAAGCGCTGCCTGGTAATTACTCTTTCAAAGCACACTGGTTAGTGAAACATAATGGAAGTGTTCACATCCTCCTAAGATCCGATGAAAGGAGCACTGCCAAACCCCTGACCTCGGAAAGTCATCTGAGAATCCAGAACGAAGATCTCTCCTCGTGTGACTTCCTATTTGTTACAGTCTAGCCAATGCTGACGTACAGGCACAAGCAGGGTGACCCAGGGCAGTGTAAGAGGGAGCCGCCCGAGGCGTGGTCTGGAGACTGTTGGGTAGAGCGATGGAGAATGACTGTATTTACTATTGACCTCTGCAGACACATACGGCCACAGCGCTTCTCAAAAAGTTATCACAGGGGTGCTATCAAACAGGGTAAGACTGAGGTGATGAGTAAAGTTGGCATTTTCTTCTCTGCTCGAACATTCATTCTCAGGGACACAATCTCAATTCAGTCTCCAAGAGAAGCTCCGCCAAAAATACTGCCTCAAAGTCCAGTCCACACTTTCCCAAGAATGCAGTCCGTTTATGGCCCCTAAAGGAACAGAGGCTTCAGGAGGCGGCCAAGCTGCTTCCAGATAGCTAGAATCATATGCATACTTTATCGAAGGGCATTGTGTTGGCCAAAGCATGCTCCAGGGGATAGTGAGGAGTATAATAAAGAAAAAGCATCTGCAGTCAAACAAGCCTGGAAGATAACAGACTTAAACAAAAATAAGGGCCGCCCAAGGACCTTCGCATGTGAGTGGGCACAGGACGCTGCAGCCAGAGGAATCGTCCTCTGCAGCTTTTCCCTGACATCTTGGTCAGCAGTCCCACCTGCTCTTCTCGGGAGTCATATGAGCTTGGCCGGCCAGAACAGCGCTGATTCAGTGTTGTTTGAAAGCAAAGCATGCAGACCACCTTGACGTCCACGAGGAGCGTGCTGTTGGGACCTAGTGGAGTGGGCCATGACCAAGCACTGTGTGTCAGCTGCTCAAACTGGTGGATACAAAGGCTCCTAGGCAGCCTCGTCACAGAGAAATCCAGAGAGGCCAAACAACCCCAGCCAGCCAGCCTAACACCTCACGAAGAGAGTCAGGGATGGCAGGGCGGGCCTCTCAAGGGAGGCCAAGGGAAGTTCCAATGATGTGGTGCAGCCCAGAAAGCCTCGCCTGATTTTGCCCTGAGAGCTAACCACCATCTGCAGGAAATACAGGCTGGAGTGAGATATAGTCAACAATCCCTGGAATGCATTCAGCAAAATCTAAAATTAGGGACAGCTAAGGGACAAATGACAAGGTTTTTCAATAAATGCCAAAAGGAGGGTGGTGAACAGATTTTTTAAATTTACAAGTCCTATCAACTAAATACTGTATTTAGATTCTGGGATCAAATCAACTATTTTTTTAAAAACCTTCATAAGACAACTAAGGAGATTTGACTACTAACTAAATTTTTTTATGATATTTAAGAATTTTGGTCAAATTTTTAAGTAAGGTATTGCAGTGAAGCAAAAAGAAAACTTTTTTTAGAGATACTTACTAAAGCATTCATGAATTAAAGCCTATGTAGAGGATTTGCCTTAAAATAATGCACTGTAAAGGCAGGCATCGTGGTGCACACCTGTAATCCCAGCATTTGGAAAGCAGAGGCAGGAAGACCGCCCCGAGTTCAAGGCCAGCCTAGGCTCCACAGTGAGTTCAAGACCAGCCTGGACTACGTAGCAAGACCCTGTCTCAAAAAACAAAACAAAGAGAAACATTCACTGTAAGGAAGTGGAGGAAAATAGCTAACAGCATAAGAGAAAAGAGATTAGACTGGAATTCATCATTGCTTCAAGTGGGGAGTTCTGCCTGATTTTGAAGTAAGTATGAAAATATCCATAATAAGAAATGTATCAAAAAGCATTGTTAAGCAGCATAATGCAAAGAGGGCCTAAAGTGTTGGGCATGGGAATGTAATGTTCCAATAATCTGAACTCTTATAGATGTAGGATGCTAAAACTGCACTTAAAGATGATAAGAATTTTTATTTTGCTTTCTGTATATTACAAAATGCCATTCTTATTAACAATGGGATTCTCCCTTAGAAACAAGGAATGTGAAAATGAAAGCTTGGATTTTTCGAGCACTGTGTATAGTGTGCTGTATTTTGCATAGGCCTAGTGTAACAACATAACCTGGGTCCATTTCTCATTAAGAATGAAAAGAGTAAAACTGAAAACAAAGGAGGTAGACAAGAGGTGTGTTTATTAAAAAGAAATAATTCCCAGAAGTTGGAAGGGGACCCAAAAGTGAATTGCCACAGGAACTCCTTTTCTAGGGAGTTTTTATACCAAAAAGTGACCTGGGCTCCAACCACTTGAAGTCAAACTAAGGTCTTGTTCAGAATCCTCTAATAGCTTTCCAGTCCACTCAGGGTAAAATAAAAATTCTTAAGGCTAAGGGCACATAACACAGTGGAGAGGATTTGCCTATCATGAACCTAGGTTCATTCCCAAGTCTGAGAAAAAAAAAAAGTATTCTCCATGGTCTGTGATGTCCAATATGACTGTCTCAGTTCCTGCTTAATGAGCCCCCCACCATTATTCCGTAAGCATCCTTGGCACTTTCCTGCCTTAGGATCTTTCAGCTCACTATTCTTATTAGCTAGCTCACTCTTTCCCTCGGATAACTGTGTGGCTTTCTCCCTCCCTCCAGTCAGACTTACCCGGCCCACCTTCCCGTGTAACACAGGTGTGTGCACCCATACATATATCATCCCTGAGGAAGGCATCATTTTTGCCTTGTTTTGTTTTTCACTTTAGCACTTATTATCCCCTGAAAAACTATTTGTCTATTGTGTGTCTCTCCCAGATGGATTGCAAGCTCCATTAAATCTGGAGCTTTGATTCATACAACATTTAGAACAATGTTTGGCATATAGTGAGTATTAAATATTTATTGAATTAATTACTCCATAGGAAAAACTCCATTAGGTAAACATGCACATGTATCTTCAGGGACTGGAATGATGTGTTTACATAGTGGCCAACGTCCTTCAGGATTAGCTGGATCTAGTTAAATTGGACTAAGATATGTGCAGAGCAGCTGTGTGCCTTGCAATGGGAGAAGATATGCTGTCCTTGTCCATCCCACCCTGTGGGACAAATAGCTGAGGAGATGGCCTGAGCCCTTGTTGAGGCTGAGACGACTGCTCATTTCCTGAGAAGAGTAAGATTAGTTGCAAGTCCAAAGAAGGGGTGGCAGTCCCTGTTAGAATTACACTCGGAAGGAGTGACATTGTTAAACGGAGTGTTCTGGAGTTGCAAGAGTATTGTAGAATCAGACTCCACAGATGCCTGAGCTTCCCAAGTTAATCATTTTCAGGAGAAAGCTGAAGAAATTCTGAGTAGCAAACATCCCACTGAGTGATGCACTGTAGGAGAACCGAGCACTGAAAGCTGTCTGTTATGGTTCAGATGTAAGATGTCCTCCAAAAGTCTCGTCTACTTGGAAGATAATTGGATCATGGGGCCACTAGTCATCCACAGATGGGTTTGGTAGCTAAATGTGCTGTTAGGACATAGGGCCTGGCTAGAGGTGGCCACCGGGGTTCTGGCTTTTTCCACCATACCATTTTCACCTTGGAGACAATCAGCCATGGACTGAGTCCTGTAAAAGCTGTGAGCCAAAATAAGCCTCTCCTCCTTTAAGTTGTGAATGTTGAGCATTTTGGTCCGGAGACAGGAAACTGGCTAATACACGGTTGAGTATATTTTAAGAATTTCATTCCTACCCAAGGTTATGTTTTGAACTATTCATATTTCTGTTCCAAGGAATCTGAGCTGTCTCCAAAGGAAGGCCAACGGCTAAGACCCTTCTCTGGCACTCAGGTTGTATAACTGAGCACACTCAGAAGCACAGTGGACATGACCACCTCATAAAAAGAAGGGCTACTAGTGACCCATCTGAGACACCGGCATAGATCTAGGGACTGCAGTCTGATGTGCTAGGGTTTGTGTGTCATGTGTCAACCCTAAAACTGTAACAGAACTAAGTTTCCATATGCAATTAAAGAAAATCATGAATTCTTTAGCTTCAAAAGCAGCCTGTGGAAATCATGATACTCTGAGAAGGGAACTATATCTCACATTGTCAGTTGCTTACTTTGCAAAAGCCTGTCAGAGAAAATAACATGCTAATGATTGGACTGTTTAAATCAACTGGGTGATCCTCCTGATTAAAAACTTCATACAGGAAATATTTGATAAATACTCCTTAATGTATATTTTCAAAATAGAAATGCATTTCTACAGTTCCAGTATTCACATTAAAAAATCACCTCTTCACATATGCCAGTTTCAGATCTACAAACCACCTTGTTGAAGTTCAGTGACAAATATGCCAAATAATTGTTTCTCAGCTGTGAAAAGATTTCCTGGCAGGCCCTCAAGGATAAGGACAGATGGCACTCCATTGGGGGTGCTCCTGGTTCTTTGTTTTAACAAATATTGACACTTTCATAGAAAACACATCCAGATCCTGTTCCTTTCTGTTGCATCATATTCTGCAGGTTTGTTAAGATATACTTCAATAGAATGAGGAAGCTACACTTACCTCTGAATTATAAGAAGACATCACATCAATGACAGTAATATTCTTGGTTCATAACTGGTACTTGTAAAAGTCACAATGTAGTAAATAATACTGAAATACTATGATCACAAAGCACTGTGAAATAGAAATGAGGCAGGATAGAAAGGGAGAGAGGATAAAACAGAAAAAAAATTCTTCTAAACATTCCTATTACTATGTAAAACCTTTTGGAGAGAATCTTTCTAACTAAAATAGATGCCAGTAACAGCAAGCTGACATTAATTTTACATAGAATATCAGCATATTTGCTACAACTCACAAATCAATACAGTAAAACCTTGGATTGTGAATAACCTGTTCTGTGAGTGTTCTGCAAGAGGAGCAAATGTTTCTAATGAACTTTAACTTACTGGTGATGTCTTGCAATATGAGTAGTAAGTGAAGCCAAAGGTCACATGATCACAATCGAGCCAATAGTCCCTCCCTCCCTCCCTCGCCTCGTTCTATTTCTCTCTCCCCTCTCCCCTCTCTCCTCTCTCACTGTCTCTCTCATCGCAGGATTGTGGGCGTTACCTCCCAGCGGCAAGAGGTTGTGGAGATCTCACCTGCTAGGAGGAGAAAAAGGCAGAGGAATCTCCACTCCGAATGAGATTAGGGAGATGTGTAAAATGTGGGAAGCAGTGCAAAATATTGTAGAAAACACCACCGGAATGAGGATGGAGCAGTGCGAGAGATGAATACATTTAACAACAATGCGATATCACATTTCCGTGAAATCCTCAAAGGGAGGTAAAAGTGTCATTGGATAGGTTGCTTGTTAAAGTTTTATGAAAAGAAAAAGATTCCACTGAGCTAATAGATAGTAGTGATTCCATTAGTGATAGTGAAAGTCATCTTACACAATAACCCTCCTCTGTCTTGTCTCCCTCATACCAGCTAACTTTACCCTGAAAGTTTTCAAAGGTAAGTGCTTGTTAATTTTTCTTTATCTTTTGCATTTTCTTTATTATTTTGTATTATAATATAGTACTGTAATCGTTTTTATACGAATATTTTGCATTTCAGAATGAATCATCTGAGTTTCCATCATCTCTTATGGGGAAATTTACTTTGATATACAAGTACTTTGAAATCTGTTGTTTTGTTTTGTTTTGTTTTGTTTGGTACTGGGGATCAAACTCAAGGCAGATGGCAGAAGCTCTGAGCTAAATTCCCCAGCCCAACCAGTACTTTGGATTAAAATCATGTTTCTGGAGTGAATTATGCTTACATACCAGGGTTTTAATGTGTATAGTGTTTTTAAAAAATGGCTAAGATTCACCATATACAGTCCTTACTGGAAAACAACTAGCAAAAATTATCCCCCAAAAGCTTTTGGTGGCTTGTTTTGTTTTGTTTTTGGTATGAGGAATTGAAACCAAGGACTCTACTTCTGAGCTACATCCCAGCCCTTTTTTATTTTTTATTTTCAGACAAAGTCTTATTAAGTTGCCAAGGACTCATTTTGGATCCTCCTGGCTCAGTGACCCTCAGCACTGGGATTATAAGTATGTACCACCTTGCCTAGCTAGTATAAATTCCTTGACTCAGGAACTTTGCTTCTTTTTTTTTTCAGCATCAGGAATCGAACTCATGACCTTGTGCTTGCCAGGCAGGTGCAATGCCACTGAGCTACATCCCCAGCTCTGACTCAGAAATTTTGGAAAATGTATACCATTTAATCAGATAGTGACCAAAAATATGTGCAAAAGGAATTTATCAGAGTTGTTTATAATGATGAAAATTTGATAATAACCTAAGCATCAGTAGCAAATCATTGGGATACTTCGAAGCCCATAAATATGACAAATGGAGCTGTATTTCTTCATATGGAATATGGACTCAATATCAGCATTTTTATAATTCAATTACAAAAATAATCTGTTACAAAACCAAATTACTATATTTTTATCAAAATCAGCCAGTCATGGTGGTGCATACCTGTAATACCAGCACTCAGGAGGCCGAGGCAGGAGGATGACTGCAAGTTCAAGACCATCCTGGACTACATGGAACTCGAGGCCAGCCTGAACTTCATAGTAAGACCCTGACCAAATAAACAAACACCCCCAAAAGCCATATATAATTCTGAAGCTGGGTGTTGGGGTAAACACCTGCAATCCCAGCATTCAGGGAGAAGGATCTTGAGTTTGAGGACAATCTGTCCTTGAACAGTTGCAAAAAACATCTTTTCAAATGCTATCATAATTCTGAGGTTCAGGGGACATGAATTTTGGGGAGTATACTATTCAACCCAGTACAATACCATAGACATACTTATTCAATAAAGTAAAATTAAGACTAGTGTAATGATATAAACTGGATCCATGTCTCATTGAGTCAAAGAATGAAACTGAAGACAAAGGTGATAGATAAGAGGGGTGTTTATTAAGAAGAGAGAAATAGCTCCCAATAGTCAGGAGAGGACTCGAAAGTGGGTTGCCATAGGGACTATTTGTCTAGGAATTTTTATACTAAAATATGAGCAGGACTCAGACCACTTTGTGTCAAACTAAGGTCAGTGTTTAGAACTAAAACAAACTTGTTTAATCTAAAAAAGGACCTATGAGAAATTGAGCATATAGCAAGTGTACGTCTGCAGGTGCCTTTTGGCGTCTATCCTAAGTGGTTCATTAAAAGAAAAAGTGAGAGAGAAAGAGTGTTTTCCAAATAAGTAGGGGCGGAAGTTGTCATAGTAGTTAGTCATCCATCACCTTGCTTGTTAACTCACTTGTTACATCCTTGGACCCAACTGTCCATCTGGTTCTTGTTAACTCTTGACATCTGCCTCCTGCTTATCTGACAAGGCCTGATCTTGTTAGCTCTACCTTGGGCCCAGTGACTCTCTACCTGCCTATCTGTTGCCTAACTTGCCTGCCTATATTACTAGCATTTGCCTTTTTAGAAGGCAGAGAGAACTTGGAGGGGGCTGTCATGCTAGATTGTCAAGCATGGTCCAGCTCACAAAACCTGGTGACAATTTACCTTTAAGGATTAAACTCCTCTGAGAAGACCAGCCTCATTCTTCTCTAACCAAATGACAAGCAAAGAGAAACAAAGACAGTTCCTGAATTAATTAGTGCCCAGTGTACACAATAGCTTAATGATAAAAATAAGCAAAAGGAATATATAGACAAAGATAAGTAAATGAAAATCACTTCAACACAAGAGCTAGTAACAAACCAAACACCATGTGTCTGCAGAAGAAATTGCTGAAACAGTCTGGGAGAACATTCCCTCCAAGGTGACACTTGATCAGGTCCAGAATGCCATCAAGTTATCAGCAGTGAAGCAAAGGACTGTTCACTTAGACAGAGACTCCACTGGCTAATGCCATTTCAGGCTGAACACTCAAAAAGGATAGAGTCACAGCAAGATGTGTCTTGTATAACAGTCTGAATGCACTGGTATTTATAGTCCCAGAAGGTATATTATCTCAGCTTCCAGATGTCAGCTTTGGAGAAAAAGGTCCAACTGTCCTATTTGCATATCAGCACACAGTTGTCTAGGTGACTATCAGCGAGCCACTTGGCTTAGCTTGGTTTATGAGCTCAAAATGGAGTTAGTGCTGTTAAATAGTCACATCAATCATACTTAAAATACCAATTTACTTAGATTCATGTGAGGCACAACAGGGAAAAAAAATCATACATCCCAATGGGATTCAGAAATGGACCTACCTGGCCCAGGAATCCAGCCTTCTGGTCCGTTCTTGTAGTCTGGCAATCAGAAAGATGCTGCTAAGCTAAGATGAGATGAAGATTCCACAGCATACACAGAACTAAGAATTAGAGAAAACAAACAAGGACAAAGAAGATGAAAAGGAATTACTTAATGATCTGAAGTAGTAAAGAGGACATTATGTTGAAACAAGAAATATAAATGTGCTTGAAGAGAGATTATTAAACAAATGAGAGAATTCAGGTACTAAACTCATGGTCAGTTCAGATAATAAAGGCCCATCTACCTTATTACATAATTATCAGGGTCATTGGCCTCAAAGCTAAAGTTTCTTCTAGCAATAAATTGGGCCTTTGCGAACTGTACTTACATTAATTCACAGTTATAAGTGCTTGGGCTTTCTAGTGCATGGATAATCAGTAACTACGCCTACAACCCAACTTATATGCAAGCTTTTTTTTCTCTCGGCAAATAGTGAGAAGTTGGGTGACATAGATCAATTCAGTGATATTAGACATTCAAACCATCAATGGGCAGATATACATACTGACAAAGAAAAGAAGACATATCCAGACAGAAATGTCTTCCAGATTCTTTTTCCAGATGGAGGTAGAGTATATTACCTTGGGTTGTCTTTTCCAAAGCTATGTGTAGGTGCTTCCAGGATGGAAAGCCACAGAGTTAGGCAAGAATACAAGAGTCTGTCACAAGCTAATGTAACTGCAAATTCTGGAATCTTGGAAAAATCTCAATTCATGCCAAGAAACCAAGGCAGGCAGCAATCCTCCTTAGCTCATGGTTTCTATACTATAGGCCTGGGCTTAAACAAATATATTTCTTCCATGATTAGTGTGTCTATCTCCCAAATTAGTGGCATATGTTTTACCTGGTGCACATCCTGCTTCCGGATAAGACTGCAAGCTCTAAATTTGAATACCTCTGTATCCCAGTGATTGCCATCAGTGGGAGTTTAGTATGATGGCAAATGAGGCTGACTTAGATCAACATGAATCAAAACTACAGGAATCACCACACAGCCCAGCCACTAGACAGGGTGCTTTCAATATAGGGTTAGCTGTTTTGAGTGAAAGATCAAGAGAGGAGTATTGCATGGAGAGATAAAACCAATACTTCATTTCTCCTGGATGTTTGCAGACAAGAAAACATACTGGCAGACCTTACACTTTTAGAAGCTATGGGAAGAATACCCTCAATTGAGGAAGAGTATTTCCTTTTGCAGGAGGATGAGTAATGAACAAACAAGTAAAACAGTGCCACAGAGAGGTGGAGCACAGTGGCAGAGGAGAACTTGTGGGTTTGAATTGTGACTCTGCCCTATTTACAGAGTTATGTCTTTGGGCAGATGCTGGTGTGTTCCTGAGCCTCAGGATCCTCATCTAAACAAAATAAATGAGGAAAATATTGTGAGGAATGGGATGATCCATGAAAAGGGTCCAGCACAGAGTGGGGTTCAGTGCATTGTAGCCATCTATTGTGATTGCTATGTGTGAACTCATAGATGGCAATCAACCTCATCCTCACATCCAAAGCAAATTTAAAGTCAGATTTCAGAAGATTATCACTTGACAGGAGAAAATCATACTCTCCCTCTTCCTTAAGTAGCAGCTGATTCAGCATCACCAAGATAACAAATTAGGTCATTCATATGCCTGTTCTCTTTTGCAGAAGCCTTTGGCAAAATGTCTCAACAACTGCAGAGTCATTTAAATTCTAGTGGCTATGCCTGTTTTGAACCTAGTTTACCTAACTCTTCTTTCTAGATATTACAACTTAGACCTTATGTCTCAGATTGCAATAGGCAATTTTGTTTAATTCTGGGATTTCTACCACAAATTTAAATGATTGTGGCTAACACTAACCAATACTTTTTAAAAGAATGCCAAGATCTTGACCTGTTTTCTTGTTGGATTTTGGATAAATGCTGTGATATTGCAATATAGTAAGATATATCCAGAGCCCCCACGTGTGGAGGGCGGGCCACAATCTCAAGTAGGCTGAGTGTACCTGCACAGTTACCTCCCACAGGTGGTGCCTCTGAGGTCCTGGCTCGCAGAGAGCACACTGGGTCTGGCAGTTCCTGTCCTTAGTCTGACTCAGCCTGGCCGTGGCTTCAGCTATGGATGAGTTGCAGAATGATCTAGAAGAGGTAAAGGTGTTGTTGGAAAAGGCCACTAAGGAATAAGAGTACACGATGCCCTGACAACTGAAAAATCCAAGATTAAAACAGAAATAAAGAGTAAGATGCAACAAAAATCACAAAAGAAACTAGAATTTCTTGACAATGAAAAACCAGGTGTTGTGGTTGTTCCCATCACAACAGGATATACTGTGAAAATCAGTAATTATGGATGGGATCAGGCAGATAAGTTTGTGAAAATCTACATTACCTTAGCTGGAGTTCATCAAGTTCCTGCTGAGAATGTGCAGGTGCATTTCACAGAGAGGTCATTTGATCTTCTGGTGAAGAATCTAAATGGGAAGGGTTACTTTGTGACTGTGAACAATCTCTTGAAACCCCTCTCAGTGGAAAGCAGTTCAAAAAAAAATTAAGACTGATACAGTGCTTACCTTATGTAGAAAGAAAACAGAAAACACGAGATAGGAATACTTGACGCAGGTTGAAAAAGAATGCAGAGAAAAAGAAAAGCCATCCTACGATGCTGAAACAAATTCTATTAAGGGATAAATGAATGCTCTAAAGAAAATTTTTGAAGATGGAGATAATGATATGAAGCAAACCATTAATAAAGCGTGGGTGGAATCCAGAGAGAAGCAAGCCAAAGGAGACACAGAATTTTGAGACTTAAGTCCTTTTGAGAACTGTTATATGGAAATACTGATATTTCCAATAAGGGAATGTTGGTGAGCTGCACATATAAATTTGACAGATAACTACAAAGCCTTCAAAGTAAAGGTAATGAATTCTCCATTTCTTACTGGATGGATTTATTTAAATAAGTTATGCATATTAAACATTTCCTCCTAAAATGGTTTCAATATACCCTGGTCATTTTGTTCAAGAAAGGATTATATGGCCTTCTCATTGAAATATAAAAAGCAAGTCTTGTCTAAAGAAAACAATGCATTATGTGTATTTTTGTTCAGCTAGGAGGTAGAAAACAAAAGTATCTGCTTGCCAGTTAGTTACAGATGTCAGCTCCCACTGATGTAAGAGAAGAATAAAACTGAATTTTTGTATAAAATGCAAATTTGTGCTTGTGCTTCAAATTTGCTGTAGAGTGGATAATCTCCTATCATCAGTGCATATACCAGGGATTACTACGCACTAATAAGCCAATCACAAATGTTTCTCTCTGCATTTAAATGTATTTGTTTATGAGTATAGAATTTAGATAAGCATCTGCTACTAAGTTCTACCATGGATCAGATACTAATAACCATAAAGCAAAAATAATTAATTTGAAAATCCATCTATTCTTGGGTTCAATAAAGTTGGATTTTTATATAAAAAAAAAGATATATCCTAGCACTCTGCAAGGCTGAGGCAAGAGGGTCGGTCGCAAGTTCAAGCCCATCCTACTCACCTTAGTTATTTAACAAGACCCTGTCTCAGATAATTCAAAAGAGCTAGGGGTGTAGCTCAGTGTGAAGGCCCTGGGGTCCTGGGGTCAAATAAATAAATATAGGGGCTGGGGATTTAGTTCAGTAGTTCTGCCACCTGCTTCGCAACTGCAAGGCCCCAAGTTCAATCCTCAGTATCAAAAAATAAGTATTTGTTCACCCCTGGCTCCTAGCCAGAACTCCAGAAATCCTTGTAACTTCCTAAGTGATGAGTGGTGGGAATAATCAAGATACAAGTAGCGTCTTGTTATCCGTAACAAGCCCCTGTCAATCACACATGTATTTATGTCCATAAAGTAAGTTTTAGGAATCCTGTAAGGATAGGGGAGATGGTTGCTAAGGGAACCAATTCTGTAATTTTAGAGTGGGAATTTTCAGCCCTATCCTAGTCCCCTCTGCCCCTAAATTCTGGGGAGGGAAAGAGGATAGAGGTTGAATTTAATCGCCAGTGCCTAAAGAGGTAGTCATCCCTACATAATGCAGCCTGCATAAAAACCAAAAGGTTTGGAGAGCCTCTCTGTGCTGCTAAACTTGTGTGGGTACTTGGAGGGTGGTGTCCCAGAAAAGGGCATGGAAGTCCCACCCTTGCTCTACTCCTTGCCCTATGCATCTCTTCTACTTACTGTATCCTTTGTAATAAACTGGTTAACACAAGTAAATTTTCCCCCGAGTTTCCCATTCTAACAAATGATAGAACCCAAGGAGAGGGTGGATGAAATCACCAATTTCAGTCCACCAGTCAGAAATTTGGGAGGTGCACATCTAAGATTGACATCTGATGTGTATTGAGGCTATACTCTTAAGTGAAATAAATAAGACACACATGTGTTAAAACTGAATAATTTCTTTGGTGTGAAAAACTGATAGTGTAAATTGTATAACTGTATACAAATTGCATAACTGATAATGTAAAATAGGAAAAAGGGGGCTAAAGATGTAGGGAAAGTGGGAAGAATAGGGGAAAGGAAATAAGGGACAAGAAAAAATATGAGAAAATCAAAAATGGAAACAAAGTGTTTGTGAATAGGGAAGGGTGGAGTGGGTGAAGGGAGGGCAGAGATATGGGGAATAAATGAGAACAAAGATCTGTCACGTGGGGTACAAGATCCCAATGATGAATGTAACTGTACTGTATACTTAAAAAGTACCAATAAATTCAATAAGATTTTTTTTTAAAAAGTGACATCCGATCTTGTTGGACTGAGTATTAACCTGTGGACTGTGATACTAACTCTAGGTGGATAGTGTCAGAAATGAATTAAATTGTAGAATGCCCAGCTGGTGCCTCTAGAGAATTGAATGCTTAGTGTGGAAATTCTATACATGTGTTGGGTGAACATATAAAAAGAAGGGGTAAAAATTTCCTATTGGATGGTAACAAAAAATGAACATGGCGTGCTCCTTTCATATCAGCTAGAGGTGGTTACATCATAGTGGTGGCTATCTTTCATGCCAAGTTATGATTTCTACGTTGAGATGAGTCAGCCAGATAATTACATTTAGGGAGCAGAATATACTGGTGTAATGTTACTTCATAGTTACAAGTTACACATTGAACTTATCATTAAGTGTACAGCATAGTTTTTAGTTTTTCTTTCCATTTGATTGACCACCTCTGTCACACAGTGTATTAGATATCTATAACTGTAACAGATTACCCCAAAATGTAATGACTTGAAACAACATTTGTTATCTTGGATTCATCTCTGTGTCAAAAATTCATGTGCAAGGGCCGGGGATTTAGCTCAGAGGTTCTGCCACTTGCTTCACAAGCACAAGGTCCAGAGTTTGATCCCTGGTACCAAAAAAAAAGAAAAGAAATTCATGAGCAATACAGGAACAACCTTTGTTGCAGGGTCTTCCATGAAGCTGTGATGAAGCCTCATGTCTCAAGTCTCCAGTGAGACCCAGCTTACTCAAGAGGCTGTTGGCAGCCCCAGCTGCACAGTGGCTATTGGCCAGAGACACCAGGGCCTTGCCTTGTGAGCCTCTATGTAAGCTACTCACTACACAGCAACATCCTTTCAGAGCCAGGCCTCCAAGGGGAATGAGTGAGAGTACAGAGCAGAGGGTAAACAAGACAGAATCTACTCTGCCTTTTTCTAACCTAATTGTGGAAATGATAGCTCATCATTTTGCAATATTTTATTTGTTACAAGCAAGTCACCCAGGCCAGCTCACATCTAAGGAAAGGAAATCACTGAAATCATCTTAGAAGCTGCCAGCCTCACAACAATGCCATTTAAGGCACTGCTTCTGAAACTAATTATGGAGACGAACCAACTTATCTCTTTAATTTCCAGTTTATTATAGGACAGGACATTGATAAAATGAATAGAAATTCATTTCTAGAAAATAAAAGTATGAAAAACAAATCCATGGATCATACATTGAATCTTGCAATGATGTCAAATTGCTTCAAAAATTTCTAAACACTCTCAATTTTATTATAGTCAGCCTTCCATATCTGCATTTGTGGATTCAACCAAGTGTGGACTGAAAATACCTGAAAGAAATTGTGTCCATATGAACTTCACATACTTTTTCTTGTCATTAGTCCCTAAACAATAAGGTATAATAACTATTTATATAGTGCTGACATTGTACTGGGTATCATAAGTAACCTTGAGATGATTTAATGTATTTGGGAGAATGTACACAGATTATGTGCAAATACTACTCCATTTTATATAAGGAATTTAAGCATCTGCAGGTTTTCACATCTGAGGTGGGCCCTAGAACACCCTGCAGATAACAAAGGATGACTACCAGTTTTAGATCATCCATTGAATGGCACCAGTATAAGTATTTTATAAATACAAATGACTTTTTGAAGCTTTTACAAGACAGTGGTTTGTACATTTCACTTGGGTATTCCTCAGTGGAGGGATTTTAGAAATAAATCTAAATAGAAAATTTTCCTTCTAGTCTCACTCCACTCTATCTACATGTGTAGAAATGGGACTTTTGTTATAATTAAGATGAAAGGTACATAGGATTAATTATAGTCTTCTGTTTTTAATATTTTACTGCCATCTTTATGTGCTGTCCTTTCCACTAGTCCATAAATGACAGAGGCAAGTGCTTTTGAAGGGAGCAATGTGACAGATACCATAAACCCATATTTTAGGAATGTGAGAGGTCAGCCCATTTCCTAATGTTAGGAGGGAAGTTTGAATGCTCTTCTTGTTCCTAGTCTATTCAGATTCCCCAAAACAAATCTCAAGTGTAACCTCCTCAATTTGATGGGAGAAAAGGACATTTTTTTAGCATTAATTAACTGTGTACAAGATTCTGGAAGGTACCACTACAAGAAGGGACCGCTTCTGCTCTTACTTGGTTTATAACACTTCCTCTATAAACCGTGTCAAAATACTGGCATTTTAGTACATCCTTTTTCCCATTTCTAAATTATCACAAATATATATCTATTCTCCTGAATACACCATAAACTTGCTAAACAATAGTGCTCCCATTCCATACCCCTCACAGCCTTCAGCACAGGTACAGCAGTTAGTAGGTCCTCAGCGAGAATCTGAATGTGGCTTATTTACTAAGCCAAGATCCAGAGTCCTCTGCTCAGGGACTAAGTGCTGTAGACTCGGCTCCTATCCCAAATCTTGCTGGGTGAGCATCTCTCTTCATCTTCTTGATCACTAGCTACCCATCCTGCAAGGCTTAAAACAGAAGCAACTTTAGGAACTCTGTTTCTGCTCCTCTGGCCCCCGCTGAGCAAATCCAAAGCTCTTCCTGTCTTCCTACCACATTAGCCCCAGGAAAGAGAAGAGAAAACCAGGTGGAGGATGGAGCCTTTATAAAAAAAAAAAAAAAAAAGTCTTGCTCAGCTTCTCACACGAAGCCAACCCTCAGTTAGGCATTCCCTCCCCACCCCTCGGCCTAAGAACACTGAGGGTTAGTAAAAGCTACAGTTCAGAACCTGGTGACTAAGTACTGTGCCGGAACAAAAGTGAACCAAAAAGGTTTCTTGCCCTGAAGAATTTGCGATGGACAAATTAGACCAATCCTCAGATACTGTAAAATATAAGATAGAGTGGGCCAAGGGTTGTGATGTTGGCAGATGGCACTGTGGGAGAGCAGATGGGAGAGATTAATTCCAATCAGTGGAAATTCAGAGCATGTAGCTCTGGGGCGAGGCCTTGGAGGATGGGTAAGGTAACTGAAAGTACTACCCAGTGCTGAGGCTGGTGGTTTACCCGCATTATCTCATCTACAACTCACAAAAGGTCTACTGAGGAGATGTTAGTCTCGTTTTATACTGAGGAAACTGAGGCAAGGAGAGCCTAAGTAGTTCACCCAAGGTCCAGCCTAGGAAACAGTGGAGGCTAGATTTGAACACATCCATGTGCCTGTAAAGCTAGTACTCTTAACTTCCCTTAAGGAGCAAAGGCTGCCACGAGGGACAGTCTAGCGACCTGCAGAGCATACCTAGAGAACAGTGAAGAGTCCAAAGCTGTGCGCAGACATGAGCGTGTGTGTGAATAATATTGTTCAATCCCAAGTGCAGCTTGGAATTTATACGTCAAATTCTGGGTTTTACGTATATTTCACCTGATCTCACTTGCCTACCTGACAGGTGTTATCCCATTTTACAGACAGAGGAACTTAGTTGGCTGGTGGTAGGCTGGAATCTGAATACAGGGGTCAGGCTCCCAAGCCTACTCTTAACTCTTACTAGTGTGCCAGCCAAGAGTCCTCCCAGGTGTGAAAGCCTTCACAAGCCACCAGGTGCCTCAAAGCTGCCAACCGACTTCCCCCTAGTGTACACACCCTGTCATTTCCCACCAACCTATTCCCGCCCTATCTCTCCCACCCGGAGCTTTTAGCTAGGATAGCCCAGGTCTGAGCCCCAGGGGTGCCAGGGATCCCTACGTCCCCAGAAGAACTGCTACCTAAAGCTTCGCATTTGCAGCAGAAAGAGGCCCGGAGCCCGTGAGCCCCGCCCCGCGCGGCCCCTCCAGCGGCGCGGTTTGGGGACGCCGGTAGGGGAGGAGCAGGAGGCGGGTCGGTGTCCGGG
>NW_022900916.1:27665384-27674976 GCF_012274545.1 Fukomys damarensis
GGGGACCCTTTGGCAGCCGAGGAGGAGGAAGAGAAGGCAGCCGAGGAGCCCACGGCGCAGGTGCCGGTCGCCGGCGGTCGCGCGAGCCAGGTAACCCGAGAGTGGGACACGTGAGAGTAGGGCGTCGCTGCGCTTGGGTCCGGGGGAGGGCACGATGGCGCCCTCCTTCAGCCTTAGCCCCTGGAAAGTTGTAAGGCGACTGTGCTCGTCCTTTTTGTGAATCCGAAGGAAGGATTTCAGTGCCATCAATAGGCTTTTAGGCTTGCGGGGGTAGGTGAACTTTTTTTGACACTGGGGATCGAACCCAGGGGCGCTGTAACACTGTCAATCCTATCTATATACCTATTTATCTATCTGTCTACCTGTCTTATCTGTTTATATTTTGAGACAGTGACTAAGTTGCCCGGGATGGGCTCGAATATGCATCCTCCTACCTCAGCCACCTACGTCCAGCTTCTTTAGGTTTTTGAGAAACAGATGCATGCATCATTTTGGGTGTAGACAACACCTTTCCTTGTGTTTGGTAGCTGTCAAGAGTGATAGGGGTAGCGGAGGGATGGTATTACTTTCCTTGCCCACTGTCTTAGTTCAGTACCTCGCTGCACTAAGACACACTTTTCCTTGGAACCTGTGTCCTACTGGAGGATCTGAGGTGGCCTTGGCCTCTTGGCAGAGGCACATACCCCTCAGGCTCCCAGCCCAAGTTCTTCGCCCTGAATGTAATCTAGTTGTAGTCCATCTGTTCTGCTTTTCTGAAGTAAAAAGCCGAGGTCTTGATACTGGCCACCCTCCCCCAAAACATGGGAGGCTTGGGAGAAAGGAAAAAGACCATTCAAAGCTATCTCCGAAATGGAGAGGCCTCATTTCACCACTAATTATCTTCTCACTGTGTGTAGGTGTGTAGGTCTTTTATAGTGAGGAACAGCGGAGAGGGACTCGGGTGAGACAATAGACTACTCTGTTTGTTTCTCCCTCCCAGTCCATTTCCTCTCCCTCCCTTCCCTGTGGAAACAACCCTGATCAGTAAGTAGTATGGGCATATTCTGTCCTTGCCTCTAGGCTGAGGCCTGAAGGAGGATAGTAGTTCATACACATCTTAGGACAGAAGAAGTTTGGAGAAGGGGCTTGTCTCTAAAGAAAAATGCCTTTTTTTTGCCCCAGTACTGGGGATTGAACCCAGATCCTCCCAGTGTGCTAGGAATGTGCCGAGCCACTGAGCTAAATCTCCAGCCCTGATAACCTAATTTTTATAGTTCCATTTTGCTTTGCCAGTCATAGTGCCCACTTCAGGGCCAGCTGCTGAAGAGGTGTCACCTCTTAAACCAAAGGGATCGCCTTTGCAGGAGACTGCAAGGGTACCTGTTTTGTGTATGCTAATAAGGGGTTACCGAAGTTCCAGGAGGAAGTGCAGCAAGGTGCAAGGAATGTTGAGGTTACAGCTTTTTTTTGAAACCAAGTTCGCCTAGATCTGGGGATTCAAGTATCTGATTCTTTACATCCCAAGACCACTATATTCAGAGTTCCTGTCAAGGAACTTAGAAAATTCCTCCTTGACCCAAACAACTGGTATAGGGCTGTTGTTTTTGTGAAGTGCACTCTTATGCAAAATGGGAATTGGGGCTAAACTGGTTTGTTTGCAGCTCTTCTGAATTGCCCTGTTTGTGTAGGCAGTTGCCGGACGGGCTTCTCCACCCTTTCCTGCAGGGGTCATTGTGTGAAGTGCTGGGTGATTCACAGTTTTACTGATCCCTTCCCCCTCCTGGGGACTGGAACTAAAAGGGTAGGGGTTAGGGACTGCCTGGAATGCCTCACCCCCACTTTTGCTCACTTTCCCCCAAACAGGACCCTGTCGGACCCTCTCACCTGATGATAGGTACCTGCTGCCTTGTTACCTTCTCAGTTCTGTAATTTACAAGGTTGAAACACAGTGCTAGATGCTGTAATCAGATGGCATCCTGCTGAATGTCAGCCTATTAAAAAATGTACAGGAAGGGCTGGGGATTTAGCTCAGTGGCCCTGCGCCTGCCTCCCAAGCAAGAGGTCCTGAGTTCGATCCCCAGTAACAACAAAAAAGTGTACAGGAAGCTGAAAGGAGCAAGGCTGTTTGCTCCGGGGATTTCTCCAGCATCATCTGGTTGATACCTATTCTCCAAGGGCAGCCTTGGAGAATGTTCTGGGGGACTGCTAAGCCTGGTCAGGTTTTCCTGGAGACAGTTCATTTCACAAAAGGCCAGCCATTCTGGTGGTGCTTCTCCTGTGCACCTCCTGGGATAGCTGCTGGGCTAACTTGGTGTTCTGTTCAGTCTGGTAGTGGTCAGCTGTGGAGCACCTTAGAATTATCACAGCTTCATTCCCCTCTGTTGGTGATGTTTTTATCTACATCAACCTTGTGAGGTACACAAAGCAGGCATACATCTAATTTGTACTTAAGGCCAGGCAAGTTTAGGGGATTTGGCTAAAGGTATTTATTAATAAATGCCAGAAGTGGGACTTGATTCTACCTCCTGGACTAGCACTTTAAGTAAGCAACTTACACTGCACAACCCAGTCTGTCTCCTGGCCTTCGGACAACTATTTGCTGATGCTGGATTGATTTTTAAAAAGCAGATTGTATATTCTTATAAAGGAGACCATGATGTAGGGGGTGAGTAGGCTAGGAAAACACCAGCCTTTGAAATTAGAGAGGCCTGGGTCAATCCTTTATTAGCACTCCGCCTCCCATGGATGATTTGGATCCCTCCAAGCCTCGGTGTCTTCTGTGTCAAGTAGGAGAGTGATGTTTACCTTGGAGGGTGTTGTGCTGATTAAATGGGAAAGGCATTGCCAAGTCCCAGAACAGTGCCCGGATTATAGTCACTCTTCCTTGTGCTCCATTCTCAACCCTTCACCTGGCCCCATTCATTTGTTTGTTGTTAACAAGGGTTGGGGTGTGTAGGAGTATTGAATAGTCCTGTTCCTCCACTTACAGCTCTGTGTTCTCCAATGAGCCTCTTACCCTTTCTGTGCTTCATTCTTCTCACCTGCACACTGGGAGTGATAAAGGTGCCTGCCTTATAAAGTTAAAATTTCATTCCACGTAAATGACTTAGCACTGTGCATGCCCTAAGTTCTTAATAAATGTTAGCTATTGTTAACTCAGAAGAAAGGGATTGTGTTTCCCTGTAGGAACATCATAGATGGTAGTTTTTTAAAACAGATAATTCCAGTGCCTTACATTTGAGTTGTAGGAGATTCTAGTTTCAGTGTATAATTTATGTACATGTGCTGAATTATTTTGGAATAGGGGATTTTCCAAGTATCAAAAGAAGTACTGCTTTGGTTTTACTTTTTAATGGAGCTAAACATTATCTGAAACAGACTCAGGAATTTCCCAGAGTCGACAAGCCTTTTTTTCATAGGCACAGCCATTCACTTCAGACCCATGAAGCACATGGCCTTAAAAGTAATGCATGGGTCAAACCAAGAAATAAACAGTTCTGTAGAAGTGGACGTATGAACATATTTTGAGGATAGGTGGCTGCTTACAACCAGCATCGGTTTTCAGAGTTGTTACCACCTTGCAACTGAGAGGGTTTGTGGTCATTTTCATGTGGTTTCATTCCCAGGGACACCGACTCTCTGCTGGGTGAGAAGTCCCACAAGACCTCTTGATTTACTGCCTGTTGGGCTAGTTTCTTCAGGTCACAGAAAGAATCTGATACAATAAATGTTTAATTTTTACTTAGTTTTTTATGGTACTATTATAGATAGATGAGCTAGGTAGAAGTATTATAGGCAGTCACATAAGGAGAGGGCCAGGACAAAGATGAAACACATCACAACTGCACGTTGGCTGAAAACTAGGCCTCAAGATGAGGACAAGATGAGCAGAGCCACATACTTCTTCAAAGAACTGGGCTCAGTGAAGTATAGATAGGCATTGACAACCTTGGGGATGACCAGAGGCCTCTGGACCCCCCTCCTCCTAGGAGAATCCTTATTTTTTCCATCCACACTTGCTATGTGACTTGCTTCCCAATTGGACCACCATTACCTAAGTGACTATACTTGTAACCTTATTGGATGTTCATGGCTGTGGCCCATGTTGTACCCACATGGGTTTCACCCTATAAAATTTCTCTGTAAAGTGGGGTCACTGGGCCGCATACTCAGGACTCTTCCTAACCCTCAGGAGCTTTCCTATCAATAAATATCTTCCTTCTTTTAACCTCCATCATTCCTAGGACTCATTTTTCAATTTCTAGAGAAGAAGAACTCGGTGTATCATACAGTTAATAGGTTGGGAAATATATTTCATATTTCCCACTACAGTACTAGTAATTGAACCTAGGGCCTTTCAACTGAGCCCTACATCTCCAATTGTTTTTGTTTATTTTGAGTTAGAATCTCACTAAGTCACCAAGTTGGCCAGCCTAGGCTTAAGCTTGAATATTTGTGTTGGCCTCCCACAATGCTATAGAGGTGTGTACCATCACACCTGGCTTCACTATTTAATTCTAAGAGTAAAGAGAAGAGAAAAAGTCCTTGGATGTTTTTTCTTTTTTTATTACATTTTATTAGTGCACGCAAATATTATGTGGTGATATTTATTTTGGGAAATTGGCACATGCACTAAAATGTTGTCATTTGTTTTTTGTTTTTGTTTTTGTTTTTTTTTTTAAGTGAAAGATTGAGTCCAGGGTCTCACACGTGCTATAGGCAAGTGATCTGCCACTGAGCTACACCCTGGTCCCCCTTGACTGAAAAGTAAAATTTGTTTTTTTGTTTTAAAAATCAAAGATTATCTCTCTAATGCCTGGACAGTTGGACAGAGATGAAATTTTTATGTCCAAATTCGGAGATGAGAAACAGACCCTTGCCTGTTTTTAACTCACAAGTTAATACACACAACAGTCTTATAATTAAATATATTGCATATATTACATATATTGCAGCAAAGTTTCTCAGTAAGGCTTTCACTTTGCTTACAAAAGGTCATTGTAAAGATGTACTTATGGTGTTCATATGGGAAAAGATGCCATAAGTTACTGTTGGTGTGCCAGAGCCACTGTTACAAAATGCCACAGGTCAGGTGGCTTAAATAGAAATTTACTGTCAGAGTTGGGCAGTGGGGCAAGAAATCCAAAATCAAGCTGTCTACAGGGTTTATTCCTTCAAGGGTTGTGAAGGACAATGTGTTCATAACAGTCTCCTGGCTCTGGTAGTTTGCTGTCCGTCTTTGGCAATCTTTGGCTTCTGCTACGTCACCTATTGCCTGCCTTTGTTTTCACATGGTGGCCTCCTTATATGCTGTATGTCCAAGCTTCCCCTGTGAAAATATCAGCCATGATGGGTAAGGGTCCATCTTCCTCTTTAACTTGCCTGATTACATCTGCAGTGACCCAGGTTCCAAATATGATTTGGTGTTAGGACTTGAACATAGGAAGTTTTGGGTTTTGTTTTTGCTTTTCTCTTGTACTAGAGATCAAACTCAGGACCTTGCATTTGCGAGACAGGTGCAGTGCCACTGAACTAAATTCCGTGAACACAGGAGTTGTTTTTGTTTTGTTTGGTTTGGTTTGGTTTGATTTGGGGGCCAGGACCTTGCACTTGCAAGGCAGGCAGCAGCACCACTGAGCTAAATCCCCAGCCCGACCTGAGTTCTTGAGGGATACAGTTCAGCCCATAACACCATCATCCTTCTGTCATGTCTTGGGATGTTCAGCTAGCTTAAGCTCCAACCACTAAAAGCAAAGTCATCTGTTTTGGGGGGAGCATTTGGTTTTGGTGGAGCACCATTGGCAGCAGGACATGGTATATACTCAAGAAGAAACTTGGGTTGTTGTCATCTTGTTGTGCAAACCTGGGAACCTTAGTTCAAACTGTCTTTTTCCAATCAATTCTTCATTTTGATTGGTAGATCATAGGGAAATCCTCTTTGTAGAGTTTCTTGGATTTCCATCCTTCCTCCTGCTGAGCTCAGACAATGGGAAACTTACCAGCCTAACTCAAAGGCAGGTGGCCAAGTGTGCTGGCGGTGCAGCCGGGTGGGCCCCTAGATGTTTACTGGTAGTTTGATCTGCAGCACACTTCTTACCTCACTGAGGCTTGGTTCCCTTACCTGTAAAAGGGAATGAATGGTAAGAGGGAGTTGCTGGAGGAGTAAATGAGGTAGTATAAGCCAAACTGGTACATAGACTTGGTACATAATAGCCTTTCATTTTGTTTTTTTTGTTTTGTTTTTCTTGAGATAGGGTCTCAAGCCCAGGCTGGTCTCGAACTCACAGTGATCCTCCTGCCTCAGCCTCCCAAGTTCTGGGATTACAGGTGTGCACCACTGCACCACCGTGCTCACCAGTATTAGCTACTATTAATAATTCAGCCCTGGCTCTGCAGTAACCCCATATCTTGGTGCATCTCTCCATTTGTGTTTGGGGAGCCTCCATTAGCTCCTCCTAACTGACCAATTTTGTGTCGTTTGACTTTCAAGGCTCCCCAAGAGGCCATTGTGCCCCATCCCACCTGCTCTTGTTCAGCTCAGTCCCACTGGTCCTCTGCATATATCATGCTTTGTTTTCAGCTAAATCTCTTCTCCTTTCCTTTTCCCCAAACAACCTCACACTTCCTCTTACTCTGTTAACTGCCTAGAATGCCCTCCTTTCATTCTTCTCAAGTCTGTCACCAGTAAATTCTCAGACTGGCTCAATTATCAGCTCATCAATAGAACATTTCCTCTTCTTTCTTGAGCCCCCGCTGTGCCCTGTAACCTTTCTTCTATAGGACCTGGCACCTTCTGCTTTGAACTGCAGCGACTTGAGTATGGAGACTGAGTCTCAGTTTCAACCTGCAGTGACACCAGAGGACAGGGCTAAGGAGCAGAGGGCAGTGGTTGGGTTATCATCCATCACTCTCCAGGGGCTTTGCAACACTTCAAGGATACCGTGACCCTGAGTGTGTCTGTGGGCCTTCAAGGCCAGAGTCCCATCTAGAAAGTAGGTCAGATCTGAAATCCTGAACATTTAATGCCAGTGACTTGAGTGCACAGAGGCAGTGGAACTCAGACTTTCAGGTTGGCATTATACCGAATCAGGTGGTCCAGTGTGGGATTGTTTAAAGTTACAGAGCACATTAGTAACCTTACTCTTGCTGGGAATATACCAGATACACTGTTCTTAAGCCAAACAAGCCACACCTCCCCACTCACTGCAGAACTTCACACTTAAAAGCTTCTCCTATTCACAGCAGCCTTGGGATAGGAATAGTTCACACTCAAAACCAAGTTGTTGAACATCAGTGTTAATACTCACATACATTTCTGGATGCTGAATCTTGCTGGGGCACATTCCTGAGTTCTCTGGTGAAGTTGAAGATGATAGTTGGCGAAGTATAATCATGGCTTGGAGCCGATGTAGCTTTTTGAAGTTGGCAAGAACTGGGCTCCCATCTGTATCAAGTAAGACTTCTCCAGAAAAAGAGAATGAGTAGAATAAGTAAATGTGTGCACATACATTTATTTCAAGAAATTGGCAGACATAGTTGCAAAGGCTGACAGCCCAAACTCCGTAGGGTGGCTGGAAACACTGGGAACTCTATGGGAGCTGAGACTGCAGGCTATGGTAGAATTTTTTTCTTCCTCAGGGAAATCTCAGGTTTGCTTTTAAATCCTTGCAAATGATTGAATAAGGCCCACCTAGACTGTAGAATGGGGCTTAAATCTAGGGTCTCATTAAATTGCCCAGGTTGGCTTCAACTCCTCTATCCTCTTGCTTCACCCTTCAAAGTAGCTGAGCTTTCAGACTTGCCCCACTGTGCCATCTTGCACAGATAATAAATATGTAAAGTTTGATTGTAGGTATTAACCACATCTACAAATGCCTTTGATGCCAACACTTGGGCTGTTCAGTGGAGTGACTTGGTACTATAGCATAATTACAATGACATGTAAAATTAGCCATCTAAATCCCATCTCCTCTAGGGCAACCTATGAACCTTGGTTCCCAAATTGGCTGAAGGAGGAAACTGACATCCTTTTTGGAGCATTCTTGTGAAAACAGAATGACATCATGTTAATGTGCTGGTATGGTTTCTGGTGTATTAATACACATTCAGTGTGCGATCCACTGTTACTGCTGATGAGCTCCAGCTCATCTCCAAGAAACTTGTATCCTCTTCAGGAAATTGCCAGCAACTGCCCAGTCATTCAGGGAACTGCTGGGGCTGGAGAGAAATCCTTCCCTCCCAAGGGGAAATCATACTGGGACTGGTTAGATGAATTCAGGCTGTGCTGCGATAAGACTTGTAGGGGAGGCTGAACCTCAGAGACAGACAGGAGCTCCTTTGAAGCCCAATGCAGAAAGGAATTCTCAGCCTATATTCAGAGCTTCTCCAGGATGGCAGCAGACACTTGGGATGCTTGCTCAATGTAGACTGCCACCACCCAGACTTACTGATCTATCCCCCAGGTTGTTGTGCCATCCCAGGCTTGAAGGCCCCTTTAAAGCCCTGTTGTCCACGGGGATTTGCTCGGTAACAAGGTTGATTGCCAAGTGTTTTAAAGCTGAAGCCCAATTTTCTAGCTCCTTTTATTATTTTCTCACGGTTCCAAAGAATATCTCTCTGGATAGGGTTGGGCACGGGGAGTTAGCTTGCATAGGAAAAAAAAAATACTAATAATGCAGTTTAAAACTCATGCTTAAGTTCTAGAACTGGCAAAGCTAAGGCAAAAATAATAGCTCAGGAGAGAATTTTCTGAAGTGTTCTGTGTTGTGGGTGGAGCATGAGTTACATTGGTACCTCTGCTTGCCAAACTGTACAGCTAAGGTTTCTGCATCTGTGTGTGTAAATCCTACCCCAAAGCTGTGAAAGAATAATTGAATGGGAAGCAGTGGATTTGTTGTAGATAGAATATTGGATAGCCAAGTGTTATAGCACATGCCTGTAACCTCAGCACTCTGGAAGACTGAGGCAAGGGGAACAGTTTGAAGCACAGTCTGGGCGACTTAGTGACTTAAGGAAACTGTCTCAAAATTTAAAAGGGCTGGGGATGTAGCTCAGTGTAAATGCCCTGGGTTCAATTTCAAGTAATTACTGGGACTGGGTGATGGGGCCATGGAGAGTTGACTATATTATTCTCTATTCTATTTGTATTAGTTTGAAATTCTCTATAATAATCTATAAAGGCATCATACATTTTGAGGACCATCTGGCCAAACATTAAAGGAGATCATAAATGAATCCCCACCCCAGCCTGGAACATGCATGAGGGGTTATTTGCATGACAAGCAGCTCCATTTAAAATTAGAGTTTGGAGCTCATGTCAGGTGTTGAGGTTTCTGTGTGGAGACATGGTGGTTTTTGTACCTGGTCTCTTCTGGTAAAGTAGCTTAGCTTTAGCCACCTAGAAGATGTCTGCTAAGGTTTTACTGTCTCCCTGCCTTCACTCTGGGGGGCCTTCAGATGTGAAGTTTACCTCACATTTATCATGGAAAATTAATATCAAAAGTGGAGAGAATACATACTGAGATAATGAACCCTTGTCCCATCATGTCTTGATTGTCTATAAACCTCTCTCTCTCTCTCCCCCTCCCCCTCTCCCTCTCTCCCTCTCCCCCTC
>NW_022900916.1:27675342-27699358 GCF_012274545.1 Fukomys damarensis
GTTTTTGTTTTGTTTCCAATCCTAGTGCTAGGCATGGAACCCAGGGCTTCTTGCTAATAGGCATGTGCTCTACCACAGAGGCACACTCCCAGCCCCAGCCCCTCCCTATTATTTGGAAACAAACATCAGACATCTTTTCTGGTGATTCTTGTGTTCACTCTTTGCAAGGACTTACTGAGAAACGCTGAGCTTGATCCTTTCCTCACTCTTCTCACTGCCTTCATTGGCTCAAAAACCTGTAAATACATTTTTATTGCGGCATATATCTGACTTGTAAGGACTCTTCTAAACATAACCACAATGCCATTAGCACACCTGGGAGTGTGTGTTAGAATTCACAAGAATTCTTTCATAGAATCAAATGTCTAGTTAGTGTCTAGTCACAGGTTGTCTTATGATGGTCTTTTATGGTTTGTTTGGAGCACAATTCAAACAGGATCCACACCTTGCATTTTGTTTAGCTGTTTTTACATGAAAAAGTAGTATTTAAACAAGATCTTCATTTGTATATGGGACCAGCTGTTTCAGAATCACTGTTTGGACCTGTGAAGCAATAAGAAGCAGGTGATAGTCAGCATGCGCAGTGGAGACAGCAGATTTCCCCTATAGGCTCAAATGGAGAAATTTAAAGGAATGACTTGTTAGAGCCACATGAACAGGTGGAGACAGGAGTGGGAGGAGAAGTCAAATAACAAGAAATGCCCTGACCACTTCTTTGCCCGCCTTACAGTTTGGCACCAGCCTCCCTCTGGTGGATCTAGGTGGCTTCCAGACATCCTGGGAGCCCCAGAATTATCAAAGCTTGGCTTCTCAGGGGATACACACATGAATCTGGAGGAGCAAACAAGAACCAGTACTGAGACAAAGAGCTGACTATGAAATAAAAGTACCTGCGACCAGATTCTGGTCCTGTCACTCACTGGCTGTGTTAGTTAAGGTGAATAGTTTCACTTCCTTCTGCCTCAGTTTCTTCATCTGTAAGAGGGATAATAGTACTTTCCTTGTGAGGATGTTGAACAGCTTAAATGAGATAATGTCCATAGTGCCTGGCCCACAGTGACTGCCCGACAAACATAAACTGTAATTATTAAAAACTGCCATTAAAAACCACACAGGCCAAGCAGGGTACAGCCTCTCTTTGTCTGGCTCCTTGTTTCTCCTAGACCTGCTGACTCCAGCTTGCTTCCAGCCTATCACAGTTCTGTAGTCCCCACTCAGAGGCACCACGCTGTTCTTTGTCTTTGAAGGTGCATCCAACCCTTAAGGTCAAAGCAGGTCTCAATCCCTTCTCCCCGGGATGAGTAAATGAAGGCTGGTGGAGGAGGCCAGCTGGGACTGCTCACGGGGGCATTTTCAGGAGCAAGATCTCCGCCCATTCCTCAGGTCCCAGGGCAGTGTCATGAGCACATGTTACCAGTGGACAAAGCCTTCAGAGACTTTGCAGGAAGAGAAAAACCAGCTTTGGTCCTTTCTTCCCTGACCCACTCATGCTCTTTACTCATAGAGAAAACCTTCACCAAGTCTTTCCTGCTCTGCTCCTTAGATGGATGGTAACGGTGAATGGCAGGAAGGCAGAAGATGAAAGTTTACAGCCCTATAGGGTAGAAGAAGCCCAAGCAATTGTTATTTAGCTAGAACAGAACTCATAGAACCATGATGTTGTAGGCACGGGAGAATCCATTTTGGATTAAAAGGCCCAAACTGAGAAGGTTCCAACCCTTTTCTAAGGATTTGGTGGGTCATTTGCCAGCAGAGAGGGTCATGGCAGGAGGGAAGGTCTTTCCCACAGGTGCCAGATCCTACAGGTCACTGGGATTCTGATAATGTACCCCAGCTCACAAGTTTGCTGTGGCTTCCTGAGGCAAGCATGACCATTTTTATTTTTTAAATTGGATACTAGCCTCATAAGGAGAAAAATCACTTAATGTACAAATAAAAAGTAACTTAATGATGGGTTTAATTTACCTGCCTTTAAGTTAAAAGCATGGACCTCCAGTATATACAACAGCACTTCTTACAAAACACATCCCTGTATCTTAGCTTCATGCTATTGAGAAAAACAGGAAAGAAGAGAGCAGATTGTCCCAAAATTTAATGGCTTAATTCTCAGACATTATCTCACAGTATCTGGGTCAGAAATTCTAGAGCAGCTGAGCCTGGGCAGTTATCCTTTAGGATCTCATGAGGGCATAGCCAAGATGTTTGGGCTGTAGCCGTCTGAAGGCCACAGCTCCTTGCTACACAGCCTCTCCATGGGGCTGCTTCAGTGTCCTCTGACCAGCAGATGAAGGGTGAGGAGAAAGCCCCGATGCTATTCCATCACTTCTACCTTGTTATGTTTGTCAGGGGTAATTCACTAAGTCCAGCCCCCACCCAAGTGGAGAAGAATTAAGCTCTAGCTCATGAAGAAAGTGTCAAATAATTTGTAAACAGTTTTACATCAACTGGTATTCATTTCTTTTTTTCTTTTTTGAGACAGTGTCACTCTGCAGTTACATCTGGCCTCAAACTCATTGTGTAGCTCTGGGTGGCCTTGAATTCACAGCAACCCTTCTCTGTGCTGGAATTACTGGTGTGTGCCACCATGCCTGGCTCTCCATTTTTATTTTTAAAAATACCCTCCAAAGAAAGGAATAGACGAGTCTTCCTGCTACTATATGCTGAAATATATTTTTTAATCTAATGAGTTCTGACAAGTAAGAATATATTTGAAGTTTTGATGAAATGCTGATCCTACTGCTATTAGTTTAACATGCTGAGGTCATGGGTTGGGTGTGACCCCTAAGTATGTAAGAATTTGCATCTTTCAAATCAACAGCAGCCTCTGAAGATCTTTACTCTTTTTATCTTTGCATAAAGGCTTTTTCTTTCTTTCAAAATCAGTCCTTCAGTGTGTGCTTTGGAATCCATTATTGCCTTATAGTCCTAATAAGGATTGTGCTTTGCAGTTACCTTTTCTCCTAAATCATTTCCTTGTAGATATACTCTTCAAGACAAAAGGAACAAAAACCATGACCCTTGTTTATATCTCCACTTCTTTAACCAAAATTCTTTACTGGGGATTTACTGGGCCTCCTGTCTGAACTACAACCCCAGCCATTTGTTTGCTTATGAGACAGGTCTCGCTAAATTGCCCAGACTGGGCTCAAATTTGTGATCCTCCGGGCTGGACCTTTCAGAGTGCTGGGATTATAGGCGAGTGCCACCATGCTTGGATAATTTTCCCTTGTTTTTTAGCATACTATCTTTTGGCTTTTCTTCTCCTGTTAGTTGAAGACCACCAATGGCCAGATCCAAAGTGTAGTTTTCTGTGCTTATGTTCTATCGTCCCTGAGCAGTATTTTGGCACGACCTACCTCTCCCCTCTTCTTGAAACAGCCTTGGATTCCAGGACCTTGCCATCCTGGACTCATGTCCATCACTGCTTGTCCTACCTCGTCTGCTCTGCTGACTTTTCTGCCTGACCCCTGGCTGCTGCAGACTTGGTGCTAAGCCCCTCCTCACTCTGTATTCTTTTGCTAGGAATCTCATGTCTTCCTGTGGCTCTCTCCTCCCTCATCTTGGTGTTTCTAGTTTTATATGTCTCTCGTTCAGGCAATTGCTCAAACTTCCAGATTCTCTCACCAGTGTAATTGATAGGACCTTTTACTTTTTCCTCCTTTGGTACTGAGTATTGAACCCAGGACTTTCCCACTGAGCTATATGTCCAACCCTTTTTGAAATTTTTATTTTGAGACAGGGTCTTGCTGAGTTGCCTAGTTGGACCTTATACTTGAGATCCTCCTGTCTTGGCCTCTCAAAATGCTGGGATTACAGGCATATCCCACCATGCTCACTGCCTTTTTACACCTTTAACACATTCACAACAGGACTGTAATTTATATGTCTCACTGCCTGACAGCTCTTAGAGCCAGCAGAAACATGTTCAATTTAACATGTCCCAAAATGGGAGAACTCTGCTTCCCTTTTAAACTGTTCTCCCTACAATTATCCCTCATTACTCAAGTCAGAAGTCAAGGAATCATTTATAATTCTTCCCTTCCCTTTGCTTTCTCCCTATTTCTAGTTCATCCCTATTTCTAGTTCATCAACCAGGACTATTTTTCACTTTTTGGTGGTTGGAACTGCGGATTGAACTCCTTCGCACTTAGCTGCACCCTCAGCTTTTTATTTATTTAAATTTGTTTGTTTGTTTGTTATTGAGACAGGGTCTTGCTGAGTTTCCCAGGCTGGACTCAAACTTTGATCCTCCTGCCTCTGCCTCCCAGAATGCTGGGATTACAGGCATGGTCCACTGTACCCAGTCCCCACCTATTCTTTTCCCAAAATGTTTTATGGATTTCTCTACTTCTCTTTTATCTGTTCCCACCATCTTTTCCCCTACTATCATCTACTTACATAAATTAGTGCAGTAGTCTCTAGTTGGTCTCCCCACTTCCATGCTTGTTTCTGAGAGGCTACATGGGAAGAGGTAAATAAAAACAATCTAATACCACCCCGATCCAGAAGAAAAAGACCAGCCCTCCAGTAGAAACATGGCTCTAAAGTGAACAGGAAAGAAAATACATAGTACTTTTAAACTTAGGAAAAGATGTTCAGTGTCACTCATGAGTGAGCCAGAAATTAAAATTGCAATGAGATAAGTATTCATCTTTCATATTGGCATTTCTAGCCACTATCGGTAGGAATTTTAACTGGCATAAGTATTTTTGATAGGCAATTGGATAGTATGTCAAATAAAAAACATGCACATCTATTGACCTAGCATAAATTATAGGAATTTATCCTACTTGCTCATGTGTACAAACAAGTATATATGAGAACATTTAGTATTATTTATTATTAAGTAAAGATTGGGAACAGCCAAATATCAATCATTCAGTCTGATTAGCTGGGTGTGGTGGCACACACCTGTAATCCCAGCACTCGGGAGGCTGAGGTAGGAGGATCACACTGAGCTCGAGACCAGCCTGGGCTATATTGTGAGTCCCAGATCAGTCTAAACTACATAATGAGACCCTGTCTCAAAAAAAGAGAGATGCAGACTAGAAGCAGCTGTAAAAAAAGATTGAGTTTGAGAGAAAAGCTCTTCAGTATTGTTCAACAGCTGTTAAACTGTAACAGAAGAATTCCTAATGGAGTGTGGAGTTTGCCACACCTGCACACTACAGTGATGTTGTGATTGAGAGCATTCACTTATCAGACTGTGTGGTTATCCTTTATATCGGAAGATGTTGGGACTCATACCAGAACAGAAATGTAAAATATCTACTCAAACAAATAAAAGTCTATGATATTACTGAAAGAAAGTCTTTTTGCAGCAATTTTTGTTACAAAGCATGTACAATTTTTGAAGCACAAATTCCCAAAACTCCAGTATGGGTTCAGAAAGATAACAGACAACCTGATTTTCAGTTGCTAATGGACAGAATGTCCATTCAGGAATACAGTCATTCAGTGAAGCCATTAAAAACATCAGATATTGATAATCCTGGTCATTTTGCAAAGCAACATGAATCTAGTTTTTCTAGCACCTGCAATGATACTAGCAGTCATAATGAGCAAGAATGTTTCCTCCATTCTACTAGGAAACAGATCAAATACAATGGAGACAGGGCCACAGCTACACAAAAAAGCATACTGAAAAAGAGCTGGTCAGAAAACTAGCTCCACACTCAAAGTACAGATGGTGGTAGAAGTCAGTTAGACAATTGTAGATTAGATAGTAGAAAACTGCTGCTTGTGAACTTCCTTTTCAGAAACTAAAAACTCAGATTTGAAATAGGCCTTTACATGAAAGATTAAAAGCTTAGGAAATTAGCCAGACATGGTGGCACACGCCTTTAATCCCAGCACTCAAGAGGCTGAGGCAGGAGGATCGTTGTGAGTTCAAGACCACCTTGGGCTACATAATGAGTTCCAGGTCAGTCTCAACTACCTAGTGACACCCTATCTTAAAAAAAAAAAGCTTTGGAAATTTTTGAAAATAAATGCAGTACGTCAGAAACAACTCTTGTACATATAAGTAATTACAATGCTGAGCATTTTAAGAGGAAATCTGCCAAATCAAACCAACTTTCTAGGTCAGCCTCTAGCTCCATGCAGGTGCAAAGTTGCAATGACAAAGTTCTAAAAGAGACTTCACGTGGAAAACAGAAGAAACCTTAAGGTTTTTGTATGGCCAAAATTATGCTTCTATATGTCTGGAACCCTCTTCAGCTTGTCTCACTAGTGAAGAACTTGATGAAGATGACAAAAACTCTTGACTTATGTAATTGTTCCCTTAAGGGGATCTCAGATTAGCCTTTATGCACCTTTCAGAGGCACAGATATGGCCATTAAGCCACTACCAAGTTATGGGAACTTGAAAAATGAAATGGAAACATTAAAATCTGAGGATTAGGGAGTTTTATAGAGGACAGTACATTTCTGAATGAAGAAAACCACTGTATCACAAGACTCAGAAGAACATGATCCCTCTCTTCCCCCTGATTCAAGTTCCCAGAAGCAGATTTAGAAAATACATCGTACTTGAAAAATTATTGCCTGGACTTTTAGGTTCTCTTCAGATTGCTTTAGAAGATATTTACATTCAACTTGAAAATCTTGTCTAAACTTTAAAATTAACAAATAAAATACTATACACTAAGCTGCAGAGTGGACTTTTAATTGCAATGGTGTTGCCGTCATTGCTGATCCCAGTCTTAGCTTTCAGAAGCATTCTCTAAATTACATAACTGTAATCCCAGCACTCGGGAGGCTGATGCAGAAGGATCACTGTAAGTTCGAGACCAGCCTGGGCTACAAAGTGAGTTCCAGGTCAGTCTCAACTATATAGTGGGACCCTGTCTCAAAAAACAAAAAACAAAGCTAACAACAACAAAAAAGAAATGGTTGACTGTTATCTCAAGTAAAAAATTTACCTGGGACTGGAATTACATCCAAAAAACACCTCTACATGTCATCCTTATTAGTAAAACATTAGAAGAAATTTTTCATGTTGTGGAAACATAGTTGAAGCAATTAAATGAAATATGAAATTTAAATGTTGCAAAGGAAGCAGTAACAATAATTATACCTTTGGGGAGAATATAAATTAACAGAAAGCTTAATGGAAGAATAATTCAGGTCAACCCTCTATTGTTACATTGGCCAAAGTGAATTTACTATGTAGAGATTTTTAGGGTAACGTACCCTGAATATAATTTTAAACATAAAAAATTGAAATATTGCAAGAGTAAAACTTCTTTTACTCACATCTACCTGTTTACATTTTCCCATTTGATTTCTCTGTATTAAGTATTACATATGTAATATTACATGTGTACAAATGCTAAATGTGTAATTTTTTTCTGAAACAAAGTCATTGTATCTCTTTAATATACAGAAACTTCAGCGTGCGTTTTCTAAGAACAGTTTCCCTTCTATGCCCAGTTATCAAAATCAGAAAATTTAACAAGAAGCTATTACCTAGTCTACTGTCTATCTTCAAAATCTGTTTCCCCAGTAATGTGCTTTAATAGTTACTTTTTTGTCCTGGATCAGCATCTAATTGAGATCATACATTGGATTTAGTCACCACATGTCTGGTCATCCTTAATCTGGAAAAGTTTTTCAATAATTTTGATGACAGATTTGGACACTTGAGTTAAGATGCTACCTGCCAAGATTCCTCCTGTAGTGTTTTCTTTTTGTAATTAAGTAATCCACTATGAAATTTTTGAGACTACTAAATCTTACATTTCCTTCCTAGTTTAGTATCGATGATTTTCTAGCTCCACCATTATCCTTCTGTATTTATTAGTTGTATCCCACTGTAAGGAAGAGATTGTCAGTTTCTCTATTATACTTGGTCGCTTATATTCAAGTGGACTCATTCTTTTCTTCTTTACTCAGTGAGTTACAATCCATTATTATGATAGGATTTTTTACCTGTTTGGCTTCTAGCAGTGTGTTGTGGGTCACATAGTTTCTCTGCCTTCAGTCTCTCTCCCTGAGGTTCTCAGGCCATTTTAGATACCTTAACAATCTTACCTCACTCTTCCCTCCCCCACCCGCCCCCGCCCATAAACCTCAAGCTAATGTTTTCATGATCACTTTCCATATAGGTTTGAATTAGTCCTGTGTATTTAGGTATTATTGCAGACTCATGTTTGTGCATGCTGTTATTAACTCACATACTATGGATTAACTATGGGCACCTTGCTTATGCTTCTTAAGCAGATAATGTAATTTAGACATTAGGAGTTCCTCTGTTCACTAACAGCAGAATTTGTAACAAAGTTGTCAGCCTCAGGAAGCTAGATTTTTGAATCTGATAATCTTCAGGTTTAACAAAAGAAACTTTGAGCAAAAGAAGAGAGGTAAAAAGAGTGGCAGCCACTATTTTCCTCCCCTAAATTTAAGAAGAAATCAGCATTGTAATTGCAGGCAAGAGCCATCCATCAAAAGTAGGATCACAACCAGTCTGGATGTTGTGTCTAAGAGTTCAGCTATTCAGTGGATGTCTATTAAGATGCTATGATGAGTCCTTGTTCTGGGAACAAATACAGAGTAATGTATCAGCTGGTGTTAAGTACAATGGAAAAAATAAAACAAGATATGGGACATAGATGTTAGGGAAGTGCTTTTTAGAATTTATTGATTTGAGACGGGTTCTTGCTGTGTAGCCAGGCTAGCCTCAAACTTGAAGTCCTCCTGCCTCAATCTCTGAAGTTTTGTGCCACCACTCCTGGCTGAGGTGCTTTTTTTTTTTTTTTTTTTTTTTTTAATAAAAAGTGGTTAAGAAAGGAAATGAAATGGTAATACCAGTAGCTGAAGAGAGAGCTGAAGGAAACTATGAGGTGGGTGGGAGTTGGAGGTGGAGAGAACTTCACAGGTAGAGGAGCAGCCCATCCAAGGCTGCAGAGTGCGGCAGTGCCTGGTGGGCATGAGGACTGAGTCTTGGAGCATTGCTATGTTTAGAGATCAGAGGAAGAATTAACAAGGCAGAAAACCCTTGGTGACCTAGGAGAATAAAGAGGGAGGTACTTGGATATCAGTTTCTAGAAGGAGGCATAACTTGATCAGATTTTGCTGATGAGTTAGATGGGTGTGGAAACTCAGATTTGGGAGGCCCTTCAGTGAGCTGTTTCAGTGGAGCGGTGGGAACTCATTAGAATAGGTTTGAGAGAGAATATATTGAAGCCAGATAGCTGGAGGATTTTGTTCCAAAGGCAAGCAAAAAAATGGGACAGATCCAGAGTAGTAAGGGACCAGATACTTTTTAAAGTTGGAAAGGATCAGTGGACGTTAGGAGGCTGATGACAGTTCCCAGTAGACAGGGAACAATTGTTGATGCAGAAAATGGGGAGTAGTGGGTGCGACCCTTGAGCACATGTGTGGGGTTGTACGTGTGGAGACTGCCTGCACTGGGAACGCGAATAATGACCCAGTGTCAGGAGGGAAGGCAGAATATGCCAGAGCTAAGCACAGTTGGACGGAGAGAGAAGCCAGGAGAATCAAGTGGACCACAAGATCAGAGTGCTTTTGCTGCTCTTTGATTTCTCTCCTTGCTTGTGGCATTTGTACATTTCCATTTTTTTACTTTTGCCCCCCCTTTTTAAAAGATAAACATTTTTGTGGGATTTTGGGAGGTGCTATCCTCAAGTTAGTCCAATTAGTGTCATGTTTCTAGAATTCAGAAAAATATCCTTTGAAAGAGCTTTGAGAAACCTTGACATTAAAGGGGGAAAAGTACACAGAGAGCTTTTAATATCATAGTTGAAACTGTCAGTCTAAGCAGTACATGCTAAATTGTAATAGGAATGTTTACGTATTATAAAATACTCAAGTCATTACAAATGTCCACACTCAAGTGTCAACTTTTCCTCCGCTTTTCCCTAACCCACCTTGCCTTCCAGAGAAAACACCAGTTACTAGTTTATAAAACACTTCCCAGATTTTTGTATATTTATATTTCCCACCAACTTAGGTGTATGATCCTGTTTCAACAGAGAACCAAATAAAAACTGTCAGGTGGCAACATTGATTTAAAAAATTTTTAAATCAAAGGCTTAATAAATGCATATAATTTAAATTATGTAGATTAGAATAGCCTGTCTCAGAATGAATACTTAAGACAGGGCATGTGACTGGCCTTTGTTTCTAAATTAAATGTTTTTTTGATACTAAAGTGATGAAATGTACAGGCCTTAGGTTTTTACTTCTAGGTTTTCATGATCACTAAATAGTAAGTACAATTTTATAGACTTTGATGAGATACAAATTTCTACTAAGTATATTCTTGAACCCTTTTATAGGAGAATGTGGTACTAAGAGATAAGTATGAATCTGTGGCTCAAAGTTCCCGGCAGAAGGAGAATGAAGAAACAGTATTAGCTCAGGAGAAATCACTACAGCAGCAGAATGATGAAGATAAAAACAAAACAGCAGATGAATCTGATTGGGAAGTAGCAAAGACTACTGAATCTAGAAATGAAGTAAGTACTGTACATCAGAACAATCCTGCCTTGCCATTTTGGCTTTCATGCAGATTTTGTGGCATTGACAGATGATGTTAGAAATTAATCTTCTGTGTAGTTGTGCTCTGTTAATAGCTATGTGATACAGGAGGAAAACAAAATTATGGGAGCAATAATTAGACTTACAAAGGAATCAGCAATTGTTTTCTCTGGCTGAACTCTCAAGATTTTCTGTATATGTACACATAGCCCCCAGGAATATGATAGCAGGTTTTTGCTAGATATGCTTGCAAAGATAAGAGAGAAAGAGCAGACTGGCATTCTGAACCCAGGGATTGTTAGGCAGCTACCTGAGAAGCAAACAGCTGGTCAGGTCCAGGAAAGAAAGCTTGGGCTCAGATCTTCATTCAGTCTGCCATGGGCCAAGCCAATCCATTGGCCTCCAGGATCTTATTTTGTGCCTCTGTCCTCTTCTAAGGGGCCAACTCAATGGGCTACATCCATTGGCCTCCAGGATCTTATTTTGTGCCTCTGTCCTCTGCTAAGGGGCCAACTCAATGGGCTACATCCATTGGCCTCCAGGATCTTATTTTGTGCCTCTGTCCTCTGCTAAGGGGCCAACTCAATGGGCTACATCCTTGGCTCCTCATTATCTAAGCCCAAAAGAAGAAGAATAGAAAGATGAACTGCAGGAGCCAGGCTGAAGGGGCAGATTCTTCCTAAGCCTTCCCCCACCTTTTTTCACATGGACCATACTCTGGTTTCTATTAAGCCCTGGTGAGGTCTTGCTCACAAGCTTGTCACACAGGTGCTCCAGAGACAGGACTGGGGGCTCCACAGATTTTTAACCGCATGGCAGTTCCACCTTGCAGGTCTTGCCTTGATGGTTGTCTGTCATGCCCTTTGACATGTCTTTGACATGTTTCAGCATGTCTCCTCCCCAAAAGATAGAGTTTGGGGCTGAGCCTTGAGCACCCTTGGAGGCCAGAGAACACCAGGCCTAGGCCATTCTCAGACAGCCCACAAGCACTGCAGTCGATTGTGTAACGTGTCATCAAACATTATTTTATGGAATAAAATCAGAAACAGCTTTGTTCTCTTTGCCTACCCACTATTCTGCCCCTTCCAGCATGTTCTAACTCGTTCTAAGGAAACTAGTTCCTCTGTGCATCATGGGTGACATCTAGGGAAGGCCTCATTATTTCTAGATACTCAGATTAAACATCCCACTAGTCATTGTAGTGCAATTGACAAAGATACTCCAGTGTCATTCTGAAAAACTAAAACTCAGTAAAATTCAACTACTTTCTATCTCATCTGCTACACTCAGAAGGCTGATTAGTTTGGAGAAGAGTGCGTGGAGCCTCCTGTTTCCCCAGTTTGTCCTTCCCTGCTGGTTAAGCTACCTTCTCTGAGCCTGCGAGTATTGGTCATAAGAACTCAGGAAAGGTGTTAATGGGTATCAACCCGCCAATTTTTCCCTTCTCTGACTGGGATACATTTAAAACTTTAACAGATGTGCAGTTGTAATTTAAACAGACACTTTCATTTTGTAGGTTCTTTGGGGATCCTTGCCAGGTAGCTGGTTCCTCTTCACCTGCCCTACTCTCTTGACAAGGACAAATGCATCTCTAGCCCCAGTTGATCCTTTAGGGTTCATGAATATTCAGTGACTTTCTCACCTCTCCAGGTCACCCTTTCAGCCACTTGGTAGCAGTCTAGCATATGGTCCTGGACACACACTCTTCACATTCTTCAGTTCAGTCCCTTTGCTAACTATAGCTCTTTATTTGACCTTGCCTCTTACCTTTCAGATTTCATTTCCTAATCTCTCTAGCTTCAACCCTTTCATAATCCTCAATCTTAGCCTAGCATTTTACTTTAAAATACAGAAGTATTGGCAGCTGTCTGTGCTTTTCCTCAGTCATGTACCTTTTGTGTGGCTTTATACCCCACCCACACACACACATACCAAGCCAGTGCCTCTTTGCCATATACTGAAAGATTTTGAAGAAGGCAACACTTTCTTGACTGCCTTGCAGTTGTCTTTTATGAGGGAAAGGATTTTTTTTTCAGTCTATCACTTCAACACTGAATTGTATAGTACCATATACTATTGCTTACTTTTTCTCCTTGATATGTCTTTGCCTTTACTCCCTTTGGCTTCTTAAAAGTGTTCTCTTTACTTCTTTGAATTACCTTTAGTAACTTACTACTACATATTTAATGAACAACACTCAAAATATTGAGATAGATGAAAATTGGAGCTTTCTTGGAGTTTAAATACAATTTGATGTTAAACAGACATAAAATTGGATAAAGTTTCCAGAAACACATTAATCACTCAATGCAAGGCTTCAGTGCCTTTGTTCTAAGTAGCATTTCTCATTGTTACCTTTTTGTTCCTGTATTACATCCCATGTTTATCCTGTTTATATTCTGCATTTACGCACTATTTTTGTGTACTGAAAACTACACATTACATACAATAGCTTTGACAATATTTTTGCTGGCCTTTTTGTTAAGGTATTTAGTAGATGCTTTCAGTTTGTTAAAGAAAACAAGAGGGTCGGGGATTTAGCTCAGTGGTCCCTCCACCTGCCTTCAAAGCACAAGGAAGGGCCTGAGTTCGATCCCCAGTCCCCCCGCCAAAAAAAAAAGACATTTCTATTTTTCTATCTCCTACCTAAGCCTGTACTTAGACTGTAGCCAGTTAATGAACATGTAAAACATGTAATCTGAAGAAATTCTTCCCACTAGAGAAATAGAGCTTCATAGTTCCCTGTGTTAAACTGTCTCTTACAAATGTGTATTAATTTTTAGTGGTCTCTGTGTAAAATATAATCAATTCTTGACCTAAAGTGGAACTTTGTTCCTATATTATATAAAGTTTAGGAAGTTTACAAATGATTTCTCAGAAATCTAAATCAAACTGAGTGTGACTCTTAATGTTTGTTTTGTTTTGTTCTGGCAGTACTGGGGATTGAACCAGGACCTTTGCACTGGGCTGCATCCCCAGCACTACCACCACCACCCCTTTTGAGATGAGGGTCTGTTTAAATTGCACAGGTGAGGCTCAAGCTTGGGATCTTCTTGCCTCAGCCTCTCAGAGTTCTTTCATTGCAGGTGTGTGCCACCCCACCAGGCTGGATTAATTTTTTTAATGGTTCAGCTGTCTATATTTATGTAAACTTAAGGAAAAAAACAAATTTTAAAAAATTATATTTTAAAATGGCCAAGTTCTGTAAAATCATGGATCTCAGAATTGTTCTGTGTGATTTCTCAGGTGTGGTAGACAGGAAAATTTGTCACCTGCTGTCTGCAAACAATGCTTTTGAGGGGTACTCTGAAGAGATTCTGAAGACATTTGAAGGGATTAAGGTTAGGGCAGGTTTCTGAAGCTGTTAGCACCATTTGTACAGAAGGAAATCTGAAGATCACCAATAACTAGAATTGATCTCTCAACAGAGACGCTTTGTTTTAGAAAATCATTCTCTCCTCTTATCCTCCCATTTACTTTTATCTACTGTGGGGAAACACCACCCAACCTGGGCTATAGAGCCTGGTAGGGAGAGCTTAGCCCCTGAGCCTTCCATTTCCTATGCATTTAAGGGAATAACCAAAAAATAAAACACATCTTTTGACTAGCCTAAATCTCTTAAATTCAGTTCAAGCAAAATGGCCCTCATACCCATAGTTCCATATTTTAATTAAGGCTTCTTTGGCATTATATGCTTAAATTTATCCACCTCACATTGTTTTTGGATTTGATTTCCATTCTCATTTGTAACCATCAGCAAATTTTGGTGAGTAGTTGTCCAAGGACTAAGGCCAAGTTTAGGAGTGTTAACAGAGAACAGAATGCTTCTGAAAACTAAGAAACAAGGACTCATTTTAAACAGCAGTCCATTTGGCCAAGAAGTCTGTTATGCACTCAGATGTGTAATTTTTCCAATAAATAAGGGCAGAGAAGAAATCATAGCTGCCCACTTAGCTTGAACTTAATAGTCCTATAGCATGCATAGACAAAATCTAACATAATACGGGCCTTGAAAAAATGCAGCTTCATAGAACTCAGGGTGTTTGGCAGAAAAGACAATATATTTTGTACACACACACACACACCCAACTGGTCTGAATTTTTAAAAAAAGAGGAAACCCTAAAATATTTAGGGGGCAAGAGTGACATGCAGAACAAAGGTATTTCATTCGGGATTATGAATTACTACAAGATACTCCCTCTGCACACACCAAAAATGTAGATAACCTAAATGAATTAACATAACTCAGAAGAAAAGGAATTTGGTAGATACAATAATGAAGAAATTCAAATTTAGAATTTAAGGTGATTGGGTACTGAAGTTGAAGTCTCAAAGAATTGGAATCAAATATGACAGAGACTGAGTTTAGTGGATGGGACACGAGTCTCTCAAGCCCATGCTTGGGGGAATGTGGGCTTCCTAAAATCTCAAATATGTTAAGGATCTCATGTCCAAGAAGTATGGACTGGGACAACTCATCTGTTAGAATCAAATTGAAAGGGGCCTCAAAACTACAGGGTCTGAATCTACACTATGGTTACCACGAAGAATCTTAAAGCCAAAAACCTAAAATTTAGAAAATGTTATAAACATTGATACTTAGGCAGAAAAACATAAATCCATAAAGGGCTTCCAACAAACATAAGCTCCCTTTAAAAAATTATTAAGTTCAGGTTAGCCATGAGTCAACATGTGACCAAAGGGAAAAAAAAAGCATATCTAAAAAGTACTCCAAAGTTAGTCTTTAAAAGAAAAAATTTGCGAGACAAGAATAGATCATAAAAGTGGATATAGAAAAGATTTATGTTACAGGCATAGTGGTAGAAGCCCCCAGCACTCAGGAGGCTAGGACAGGATTACTGTGAGTTTGAGGCCAGCCTGGACTACACAGTGAGACTTGTCTCAAAAAAACGACAAAAATAGAGTGGAGAGATTAGAAGCCAAATAAATGACCCAGAGTGTAACACAGAGGAGGATGCAAAATATGAAAGAAAAAATCGTTATTCCTAATAGAACTCCTAGATGCAGAAACCAGAAAATTTTAACAGAAGTGTAGAAAAATGTTTCTAGAATTAAAATGGTCCTCAGTTTAAAGGAGTAAGAACTCTAAACAAATACAAGCAAATGAAATCTCAGGCATAGCAACGTGAGAGCATCAGAAACTAAGGAAAAAACCTAAATTTATCTAAGGAAAAAATGTTTGCTATAAATAATCAGATGGCAAATTTTAAATGCCCTAGGACAAAGTACTGAGGAAAAAAATCTTAAGCCTAGTATTTTTAACAGGTAATCGATCATTTAAATAAGAAGGCAAAGTATTCTAGAATATAAAAACTAAGAATTTACTTTTCATATCTTTAGAGGTTATTCCAACAAGCTAAACCCTAAAGACAGGAATTAGATGAACCAACCAATGAGGCAGTTAATAACATACGGATAATTTTAACGTATGGATAATTATGTAGCCGTCAGGTCTGGATACTAATGGACAATAATAAAGTGGAATTGAATAGTAGTAGCCAAAGACATCGATTAGGGCAAAAATTGGTGGAGTTTGGAGTTTAAGGTCCTGATATAAGATTTTATACTTTGTGCATATTAAAACACCAAGAGTACTACAAAGGATAAAAATTTATGTAAAATTGTGTAATAGGGATAAATCATCCAGTTATAGAGGACCTGGTTGTCTTTAAAGTCCCAGACAGCTTGTCTTTTGTCTGAAGAATGATGCATTTTTTTCCCCCTAGAGACATCTCAATGGGACAACAGATACAGACTTATTTCATCTTCTTTCATCACAGCCTGAATATTCTCTGGAGGTAATTGGGATCTTGAGTTTTATCCTTACAGAATTATGATCTGCAGTGACCTTTACGTGAATAAATACAATCTTCTTACTTGGATGACACAGTAACTTGATGTAATACATAATGCAGTGTTTAACATCAAGGGGGTCATTAAGCATAGGCCTTACCCCACCACCACCCCATGCATGCGTGCATGTGCGCGCGTGCGCACAATGAAACCGAGGTTCTTGTGCTTGCCAAGGGACAGCACCACTGAGCTATATCCCTGGCCCACATGCCTCTTATACAAAATTAATTTCATAGAATTAATCAAGTATGTAAAATCCTTCCAAATACTTTTGGTACTAGGGATCGAACTCGGGTCCTTGTGCTTGTGCAGCAGGCACTGGAACCACTGAGCTAAATCCCCAGTTGCCTCCCAAAGTCTTAGAGGTATTGAAATCAAGTTTTTGTAGTGTCAGTCATAATTTACGATGCTTACAAACCTCTCCCCTCCACCAAATAATTACCAGATCATTTATCCCTGAGCTACAATATGTAGATTGCCAGGGGTTAGTATTTATGGACTTAGTAACAAAGTGAGACCACTAATTCTAACCTAATCAAATTTTTACTTTTTCCTTCTAAGTATATGCTAATTTGGGCTTATATCAGATTGTATTGCCTATACTTTAGGGTATTATTCATAGCCAGCAGCACATCCTTTAGTATAAAATTGGCAAAAGTGAGGCAACTTGTATTATGTAATAGAATTGTTTTTGAAATAGGCTGTTGTATACTGAAGTGTCTTATTTCCATCCTTTTTCAGGACATTTCATTGGAAGATACTCCTTTTCAAGGTAGTATCAGTGACAGTATGAATTCTTCAGCACATAATATAAACTTTAGCCAAGCCATAAGTCATGATGTAAATCTTCATGAAGCCATGTTGCTGTGTCCCAACACATTTAGAAGAGATTCAGTAACAAGGACTTCACGGGCACAAGAACCATTTCTGCAGACCCTTCCTGATACTAATTTGACAGAATTTCATCCATCTGCTGACCATCAGATGAGGAATCTAACAAGCCAAGATCTTCTGTATGGCCTCGAAGCAAACATATTTGATGAGATAAACTTAGTATCATTGGCTGTGGAAGGTTTTGATCCAATGTCAGTTTCTCAGCTTTTTCAAGAACCAGATTCTGATTCCGGATTGTCATTAGATTTGAGCCACAGTAACACATCCATCATCAAGTCTAATTCTTCTCATTCTACCTGTAATGAAGGTGCTATAGGTTATACTAGTGACCTTGAAAGTCTTTCCAGGCATGATTTAGAAGGGGCTGTTGGTGGTTATTGCCCAGAACCCAGTAACATGTATGAATCTAGTCTCCAAAATTTTGTATTTCATAATCACACTTACCACTTACAAGAACCCACTTCTCAATCTTTTTCAACATCTGGGGAATCTCAGAAAATGAGTAAGTACTTCAGTGACACAGACAAAAGTTTGAGCCGTGATGAACGGCGTGCTAAAGCTCTACATATCCCTTTTTCTGTTGAAGAAATTGTCCGCATGCCTGTTGATTCCTTCAACAGCATGTTAAGCAGGGACTATCTGACAGACTTACAAGTCTCACTGATGCGTGACATCAGACGAAGAGGGAAAAATAAAGTTGCTGCTCAGAACTGTCGTAAACGCAAATTAGAAATAATTTTAAATTTAGAAGGTGAAGTATGCAACTTGCAGGCAAGAAAGGAAACCCTTGAAAGAGAGCAAGCCCAATGTAACAAAGCTATTAATACAATTAAACAGAAACTGCATGACCTTTATCATGACCTTTTTAGCAGGTTAACAGATGACCAAGGTAGGCCCGTTAATCCAAACCAGTATATACTTCAGTGCAGCCAGGATGGAACTGTTTCCATTGTACCAAAAGAACTGGTGGCCCCAGTCCAAAAGGAAAAGAGAAAAAATAGAAGTTGAAGATGGACTTCATTTCTGTGGATAACCAACATTCAGAAACTTACTTGGGTCATAAACTAAACTGACTTGGGAATTTTCCTGCTACTTGCATCACATGACTTAATGTTTAGGAATCATTGTTAACGAGAAATTGAGGGGGAAGCCACAATATACCATTTCTATTGCAGACACCTCTAATAGTGGCTACTCCAAAAAGCAGACACTGGGGTATATTTTTTAATTAACTGCAAATATGGTTCTCACTTAGCACTACGATGAAAGCTTTAATTTTTGTAAATATTTTCCAAATGTTTGAAAATAAAATTTCATATTTGAACTTTTTATACAGAAATGTCAAGATTTCTCCTTCCCCAAATACCCACTAAGTGATTATCTAGCACAGCAGTAGCAGTAACTGATACCACGTAACCCCCAATCAAAACCAGCTTGTCAGGACAATCTCATATCCCAAAGTATTTGGGTGACCGGGTGACCCCAGCACTCTGATGTGTGTTCGAGACCAACCTGGTCTACATAGTGAGTTCCAGCTCAGTCTCAACTACATAGTGAGACCCTGTCTCAAACAAAAACCAAAGTATTTTTATTTCTACCATATTAAAGCAACCAAATAGTAGAGGCTAATGGATAACCCAATTAGAAATACTGAAACCATGATAGGTGTTTATTTAAAATGCAGAAAAGGTAGCTAGCTTCAAGAACAAAATAGTAAAGCAATGAACATAAAAAAGCCAAGCAATCCCAGAAATGGATTTTGAAATGAGAATGGTCACAGCTCTAGATTTTAAAGTTCTTGCCCAAAGCATTTAGAAATTTTAGTGAGCAATCAGAATCAAGGGTGTTAAGATTAGAATGTGAAATGTGACAAAAGTACTTATTTTACAGAAATGGTTTATTGGTTGTTTTCAAGCTCTAAAGCTTGCCAGCAAATGTTTTTAAATATTAATACCAAAGTCTAGTTTTCCTCAACAAACTGACCAGCCTGACAGGGCTTTTCACCAAAGGATGTTATTACTTGCCCAGTTTATTCATAATTGATAAAAACCATTTGTTGTTTTAGTAGCCCCTGATTATGGAGGGATGTTCAACCAAGGTTAATTGTTACACAATGGCTAGTTCCTGGTTGTTGTACCTGAGCATCTTGGATTCAGGAAGTATGAACTGACTGCAGTCCTCAACTATCTTTAAATTAGCAGATGCACAAAGATTATTTGCTATGACCCTCATCTAGTTCACTGAAAAATCTCACAGAACAGGAACCATTCACTTTAATGGGGTTGAAACCACTTCACCCGTGGTTTCAAGTACACTTTTAATATAAGCACCTCAGCAAATTCTGAACTTACCTTCAGTGTACAATAGTGCTCACTTGTTATAGTTCATGTCACAAAAAGCTAGGCAAATGGAATCAAAGTGAAACCGAATTTAGCAGTCCACAGCTACTGCATCCCTTAAAATTCTCACACTTCCTACCCAATACGTAACACCCAAGTGACCACCTTCACAGGTGTGATCCATGTTTTTTGTGAAATCTATGTGGATTGACCTCTCGAATATAAGGAGCTGAGCCTACATATGGAGTCTTCATTTAGGATTTAAAGTCAACCCCACCACAGCACTATTCATTCCACTTACCTTGCCTGGCTTTCCATCAGTACCTGTAAATCCTCCAACCCCCCACCTAAGAACTGCAGTCTATAAAGCACCAACTCTTATTGTAAGCATACTATGTCAAACAGCTATATAGATGTGAGCTCCTAATGTTCAAATGGGACAAACACGTGGTTTACGTGTCCTAAGACTTTTCTTGAAGACCTCGAGGCTAGAAACACCATGACTTATCAATCCAACAGGGATATAAGCCACAGGAGCAAAGATTTTCTACAGAAGCAGTTTTTCACATATTTATACAGAACTGCATTCAAAGCTGGTTCCCAATGTTTAGAGTCACAGTAAACACATCAGATCAATAGAAAATAACCACATGGCGATCAATGTTGGATATTACAAACTCCAGGGAGAGATAAGCGCTAATAATTTTCACTCATTTTTGGATGTAAATTCTCCAACCTGTCCTTTATGCTAGTTTGAGCTTTTATCCACAATCACGGCTACGCCTGTAAGTGAATGAACTCAGATGCAAAGCAAGTTTACTGTTGCAATGTTAAACCTGAAATAAAGAAAGGTACCATACCATCTGTCACTCCCTTCTACTTGTAACTGGGAAAAGCACCTTGTGTTCACTATCCAGCATTAGTTGCCGTAAACCTTTATCTCCAGTTAGCCAGTTACTCAAACCTAGTGTTTGTTCTCAATATTTTGCACCTTTATTAGACCAGTTTGATTGCTTCTTCAAAGTTAAAATGTCTCTGTAGAGGAAACCAAGTATTCTGACAAGTGCAATTGGTGACAGATGCACATTATTTTGAATACAAGCTTATAGTACTGTTATTTGACTTACCTGTGATATTTTCAAAACCAAAGGAAACACAACTTTGTTCACCTTTTAAGTTAGACAATCATCTAGAGATGGTCCCCATTACTAAATGTGATACAGAAAGCTCTAACTCCAATGATAATCACTGATGTTCACATGTGAAGTGTAAACTGCAATAGAACTGACTGACATTTGACAAATTTTCCAATTTTGTTTCAGTGCTTTGCACAAACCAGTTTATGGAGCACTAGCTGGTTAAAATCCATCAATTCAAAAGCCACCACCAATATCAAAGATACAGCAAAGTAGCAGTATTCAAACACTGAATATACAGTGCATAAAAAATAGCATTTTATTAAGGACAATAAATAATGTCCACAATGCTCTTCTCATTTGACTCTTAATATTCAAAAAGTAGAATATGCATAGCTTTGTGCAAACTGCTTTAAAAATTTAGGGGATGGCAATCTTGCAGACAGCTACATGTTAATAGAACAAGTTTCACACATTTCATGTGTAAGCATTACACCAAATATTTGCATATAAAAGTATTTATTTTATAAATTTTATATTTAAAATAGAAATTTATCTGTCTATTCACACAACCTAATTTAAAAACACGATACATTTATCTCTAGCTGATGTTATTTTACAAACACTCATTTTTTTAATCAAGAACCTGTACTAAAATCAAGTTTTTGTTTATCAAAAACATTTCCCTTTAATCTTAAGTGCTTCTTAAATGAAGGCACCAAGAACTACTTTCAGATGGTACAGAATTTCTTATTTCTTGAAGACTCTGTGGTTGACCACTTCTTCATTAGTTACCTGCAGCAAGACACCTTCCTGCCAAAGGAAAAAAAAAGTATCTGAAGAAGTTTATCATGTTTGTCCAAAGAACCTAAATAACTTCAGTGGTGGTCTTAAGATCAAAAAGACACTCTGCTGCATACAGAATAAGCCCTGAATATTACAATCCTGAAAAGGCAATAAAGCCAGGAAATTTGAGAGTAGTATTTCAGCAGTCAACCTATAGTTCTGTTTACAGTAAGACACTGGGCAAGAATTAAATACATTTTCACCTGGCCATTAACAATGAATACATACAAGATTTCTAATGTAGGAACTTCACTTGTTAAGTATAAACTAATTTCTGAAAATAGATCCAACCATTTCACCCTACCTTCTAGGTGAGCATGATCCTGATTATGTAAAGCTAGAATCAAAGTAACAGAACAAAATGTCCGTTTTAATGAAAACCCTAGTTCATTCAAAATGCTTGACCCAAGAAATGTGAATACACAAGGGTGTAATGACAGGAAATCTGATTTATTCAACTTTCAGCCTAACTTTTACCTACCATTTTACTACCAACACCACTGAAGGAACCAAGAAAAGCTTTATTAATGATCACTTGGCTTGCCTCAGCTGTTGAAATGAAGCACTTTACAGTCTTTGTGGCAGCAGAATATACTTGTCCATGGTTCATATCAATGCTAAAATTCCAGCAGGGAAAAAAATGATATGTTAAGCACCTGAATCTTCATGGAGAGGAAAGGGGTGGGAAAGAAGGAAAAAAAGGGGAAACACAACCAAAATAATTTTAAGTAAATGACAGATTGGAAAACAGGGTTTATTAAATACTCTCTTGAGTTTATAAATTGTTAAACTCAATTTGTAGCTATGTTAAACTACGTAGAACCACTATACTGAAAGAGCATTGAAGAGATATTAGTTTAATCTTTTAGGGAGGAAAATTAAGAAAGAAAAAGTAAATAAGATCTTACCTAAAGAAGTTTAACTGAAGCTTAGCACTACTTTGCTCTACACCCTCAGCTTTCGTTGGCATCCTTATAAACTACTGTGGTTAAAGTTTTGTAGAAACAGCACAGTTTTTTAAAGACTAGCTGAACTTAGTAGCCGTCAACAGTTCTCTTGTACTAGACCTGTGTCCCTGAAGAGTACCTCGCTGGGGTTATTTCCTTTCCTTGCATTGAAGAAGCAGCATCTAAAAGATCTAAAAAGGTGTTTCTCCTTGCAGAGATATCCCTTAAGTTATCTAGATAATTTAATCCTGATGAATTGCAGACAACACACTTATATCTGACCAGCATTTATCTTACACAAATGTTAACAACAGCTTTGCAATGGACCTTAATTATACTACCCACTCCTTAACTTATTTAAAATAAAAAGTCTATAATTACACAATTTCCTTTAGAATTATTTTATTAAATCATAAATGTACAACAGCTTCTTAACTCTACACACGCACTTAAATTTTTTAAAGGAAAAACGTTATGTCTTATTACACCATGATCCTGGCTAATAGCTTTTCAAAACTTTGAGAAAAATCTTAAAAAAGGTTTCACATGTCACCTGAAACTTACAAATTTAACATTATCAAAGAAGGAATGCTTCTACACTCTTACAAAGACCACTAGAAAGAAACAACAATTAAAAAGCTAAGAAACTGTCTCAAAGGCATTTTTTTACAATCCTTCCTCCACAGTAAGGTAATGTTATTAAATAATCCAATCCATTCACAAAATGGCTCTCTGCATCTGCTCTGGTGTCTTCTGCCATATCACTGCATATTTATGCATGACTGAGATAAGAGTTTCCTTAACATTGTTATTTCGATAACCTGAAGCTGTTCTGTTACCTCTGGGCTCTCATCCTCTCCTATTTATACAGTGAAGCCTGTTTCAACAGAAGTAAAGAGTAAAAAAAAAATAGGTTATGAAATTATCCATCTAACCAGACTTTAAGGAAAGATAACATGTTCCTAAAAAGCTTTACTCCTGCAGCTAGGACTCCCAAGACAATATTAATTGTAAAACTTAAAGACTACTTACCCATGGCAAATAGGAAGAAGCTCAGTATCGGCTCCTTCCACCATAACCCCCACTTCCTCCACTGCCTCCTGGACCATAATTTCCTAGAATAGTTGGAAGAGCAAAAAAGCAAACTTACTTTACCGCCCATGATCAGTAAGTATAGTACTAGGTGCTTTTATTTTATAGCCATCTAGTTTCAGTAGATATACCCTTTACTTTCTAACTTAATCACTTAGTTGAACATCCAAATGTATGTAGGTATTTTAGTTTTATCAATGTTATTCTCTAAAAAAAACTTCTACCACCACCTTTTCACTTCTAATAAGGCATTTAGAAAAACAATGTACCAAGCCGGGGATTTAGCTCAGTGGTTCGGTGGCCTGCCTTGCCAAGTGCAAGGACCCGAGGTTCAATCCCTGGTATTAAAAAAAAAAAAAAAGGGAACCAAGCAAAGAGACTCAG
>NW_022900916.1:27699534-27706325 GCF_012274545.1 Fukomys damarensis
TTTTTTTGGTCAGGGATCGAACTCAGAACCTTGTGCTTGAGAGGCAGGTGGTGGAACCACTGAGCTAAATCCCCAGCCCTACTCAACAAGTTAAATAATGGTTTGGACAGGAGTTTGTGATTATTTAACTTTGAAGAGGCTCATCACATTTATACTACCTGCAATGTACTCCATGATTTGGCTACGCCAGGACAGTGCTGCATGCCTGTAATCCCAGCACTCTGGAGGCTGGGGCTGGGGTAGAAGGATCACTGAGTTCCAGGCAAGCCTGAACTACCCAGCAACACCCTGCCCTGTCTCAAAAACAGTAGTTTATCCCTTATTACAAGAACTCCCACCTATTATCTACTATCCTCACCCTAAAATATTTTACATAGTAAGAACATTCCTCCTCCATTACCCAACTCCTGTTCAGATACTGTATTTTTTCTGATTGTTCTGATATATTTTAAATACTTCTGTAAAACTTACCTCATTAACATTGCATATGCAAAACATTAGCCAACTAAGCAAACACATTTGAAATGTTACTATCCCCCCTTTCAAATCATAAAAAACTAAGTAATCACATAAAAAAAATCAATCTGAAATTTTAACTTACCTCCACCATATGGTCCCCCCATGTTCCTGCTACCACCAAAGTTTCCACTTTTCATTGGACCATAGTTAGAAGGTTGTTGGTTATAATTTCCAAAATCATTGTAATTTCCACTTCCATAATTTCCTTTTAAAAAAAAAAAAGGAGCATTCAGCACAACAGACCTTATTAGGACAATGCTCCCATAAAAACATGTCAGAATGCAAAATACTTTTGCAGTTCTGCAATACGTAAACGCTGGTGGCAATGGTTAAACAACAAAATATCTTCTAAGAATCATGAATTTCAATACCAAGTCCCACATAAAGGCTACAGGCAGGTAGGTGCCAGGAATATAGATCAGTGAGTGGTAAATGCCTTGCCTGTCATAAGAGGCCCTTGGTTTGCTTCCCAGTATTGTCAAAGACATCTGCAGGAAGGTGGCATATGAATTTATTACCTCCTCCATAGTTGTCATAACCACCTCCGTAGCCCCCACCCTGGTTTCCATATCCAGGTCCTCCACCACCATATCCTCCTCTTCCTCCTCCATAACCAGGGCTACCTCCAAAATTGCCACCTAAATAAAATAGGCATTTAATTAATATTTTCAATGCTTCTAAACTGTATTATCAGATCTATTAAGTTTCTCAAAATATATACTTCTTCTAGTCTTATTTTTCCTATGAAATCTCCTCTAGAATGACCTTTAAGCCCAAAATACCTACATATAAAGCATTTAGATCTGGAGTTGCTAGAATTACAAGTCACCACAGCTCTCACCTGTGACTAATGAAATTAGTATCTAACTACTGGCGTGATATTGGAAGAAGGGTCACACACCCCCACTGTTACAAAAGATCTCAGTTCATAATTCATGTTCCTTTATGAATTACCACGTTGTTTCTTATACTACATACTCATTACCCTTCCCTGAGCAGGAAACCTGGATAATCTAAAATAAGTGAAGTTTCATGTAACTTGAGATCTTAAAACGAGCAGAGTAAGCCTCAAGTTATTTGCAGTATGAACTTTGCCTTGTCTAAAATTTGGAACAGATATGGTCAGTAACGGAGCAAGCAGCAAAAGCACATCTACAATCCATTTTCATCATTTTAAATGCCCTTTTAAAATCAGGACTAAGAATGCAGTTGCTCCTATTTTCCCTTTACACACTGGTCTTAGTCAAATTCATTATTTTATTCTTAGCAGAAACACAAAAGTACATGAAATCTCACATGTAGTTTCTACTCTTTTACTCCAGAAATGTGAGCACATGATGGTGTCTGTCAATTTTCATAAATGGCCCACCCATATAATTTTGTAGTCAAGTTTCCCAACACCTAAAACACATTTAGTTAAAACATGTCCAAGCCTCAATTTTTAAAACTTAGTAAGTGTACGAGTATTACCTAGGTCTTTATTTATAAAGGGCAAGTTTGATCAAATCTTAAGTCACATAAACCAAAATAAGGAAAACAAAACAAAACAAAACAAAAAAACTGACCTCCAGGTCCTCCTCCATACCCATTATAGCCATCACCAAATCCTCGTCCACTTCCATATCCATCTGTTAGGGGCCAAAAAATTAAGGATTACTGTAACCTGTTCTCTCCCTCCCCCGCCCCATATGTATTTTTTTCTCCTCTTGACACAAGGGATTGAACTTGGGAGCTTGAGCTTGTGAGGCAGGTGGAGGAATCAATGAGCTAAATCCCTGGCCTCCCTGTCCCACATATTAATAATACTCTTTTCCCCAACACTATTAGTGCCTCAGAATGAGAATAACCCAGAACCTTGGACTAAAACACACTTGCCTTATTGGGCAAGAAAAAAAAATTTTTTTTTAAATTTTAGGCTTATTTTGGGGCCTGAATTCTGCAACTCATAACTATAAAGAGATTCCATTCATTTAGCCATACAAGTGACACTGAATGGCGCTAGACCTTCTGTCGCACCCCATTTGACGTTAGTAAGCCAGACACACCTCCAAACCTGTTCACAAAAATTCTACCCCAATCAAGACAATGGTTAGCTCCTTAATGCTTCTGTTAACTCCACTCATTATTCAGGAATACTTATATGCAAGAGGTTACAATATCATTTCGTAACTTAAAAACCATAAATAAATGTGTTTAACTGTATTACCACTTGACAGATGCCATCAAGAGGTCAGCAGGATACAACTTAGAAACATCCCAAGTTTGATTTCCTAACCAAAACCTAACTAATTTTAAATTAAGCACATTTCACCCTTCAGACACACTTCAAATTTGCACTTACCAGATCCTCCTCTAAAGTTACTTCCTGGTCCTGGTCCAAAATTCCCACCGCCACCACGTGAATCCCCAAAACCAAAGTTGCCTACAATAAATGCTCCTTGTTAGTGGTGGTGAACACTTAAGACTAATTAAGAGAAAAGTGGAATGAATTTTACTTACCCCCTCTTCCACTCCTAGAACTTTGGACTTCCTGCATTTCTTGTCTAGACAAAGCCTTTCTTACTTCTGCATTATGACCATTGATAGTGTGGTATTTTTGCACTGGAAAAAAAAAAATCAGATTCTCTTAAATCTACATACTAACAGTAAGAGATATTACTGAAAAAGTCATAAATATTAACATACCCCAAATACATGCAAGGCTGCACACCTAACTACAGACACTTACACACAATTTTATCCACAGGGTCATGGTCATCAAAAGTAACAAAGCCAAAGCCTCTTTTTTTCCCAGACTGCCTATCAGTAATTATCTCAATGGTATCAATTTTTCCATATTCTTCAAAGTAATCTCTAAGGTGATGTTCCTCAGTATCTTCTTTAATTCCACCAACAAACAATTTCTTCACAGTCACGTGAGCCCCTGGTTTTCCCGACTCCTACACAAGTGGAGGGGGGAGAAAGAGTTAACCTGGGAGAAAAAAATCTAAGTATGATTGCAAGCAATTCCATCTTCTGTTTCATTTGCCTTAAATCTCTTTTATGACAGATAAAGTAAAAGTTTCAAGGGCCCAGTCCTGAAAAACAAAAAATGAACTGTCCACAAACCCAACCACTTTAGGTAGTATTGGTTTTAAAAATTACATTCTGATTAGAATGTTCATGTTTATTGCATTTAGTTTGTTTTGCTTACCTCTCTTGCTACAGCGCGTTTTGGTTCAACTACTCTCCCATCAATTGAATGAGGCCTTGCAGCCATGGCAGCATCAACCTCAGCCATGGATGAGAAAGTTACAAAACCAAATCCTCTCGATCTTTTGCTTGCAGGATCCCTCATAACCTTTAAAACCAAAAAGGAATCTTTAGCATTTAATTTTATTATTGTTAGAAATTTAGCAATATTAATTATGTTTTTTATAGGAATATTAAGTTTTTTTCTGCCAAGATTCACTTAAGTTACAAGGCTATTATTATCTGCAGCCTTCCATAGTTAACGTACCACACAGTCTGTCAGTTTTCCCCATTGCTCGTAGTAGTTCCTCAAACTTTCTTCTGTGGTTTCAAAACTTAAGCCACCAATAAAGAGCTTACGAAACTGTTCCTTTTCTCTCTGCAAAGGAAAATATCATTTCAATTTTTATTTACATTTTCTCTTTGTATGCAGGAAATTAAATTCTTAAATATGAGGTGACCTGCTGGCAGAGTACCTTTTTCCTCTCCAAAGGAACAGTTTCTAAAGTTTTCTGGGGGGGAAAAAAGAAACTTACATCAAATTTAAACCATATGTTAAACTGCATATTAGTTGCGTTAACACCAAAAAAGTCTCAGCTGAACTAAAGTTTTAAAATCACTAATGCTTGATCTAAATTTACCTGACATTAAATTGTTTTAAGCAAATTTAGTATCACTTATTTTAAATTTTCTAGGAGAAACATCGATTCGATGGTCAGTGGAGAGCTATTAAAAAATTAACAAAATTATCATTCAATTCTACATCCTTAAAACACAAGTTATCTTTATACATTTTTCAATACAAGAAACACACCTCTTAGTTCTATGCTTACACAAAGCTTTACCATTTCAGGTTTAGTTATCTGAAATCAGTAGTTCTTCCTTAATTGCTCCTACTACAGTGGTAGTTCTAAGCAGCTCGACCAACCCCTCCACCCCAAAAAACAGGGTGTTTCTCCACACAACTTTCAATTAGGAAATTAGGTAGTACCTAATTTCTGAATATTCATTATATGCACAAAATAACTTAAAAGTAAATTTTATAACCCAAATTAATTTTTATAATCAGCAATATCTAATGTTTAAATATGTGAAGCCCAAAAAGGTTACAATAAGCAATTTTTGTGGGGCAGGAATTCCCGTACTTGGCTTAGGCAATTGTTCAAGCTTCAGGTAACAATCACATGAACATAAGATACAATTATCTGCAGATACAGTAACTCATTTTAAAGCTATAAAGTTCCATATGGTAACATCATTATTTCCTGAATTCATTAAACCAGATCAAGCTTATTATTAAACTTACTGGCTACCTGGGAAAACCACACAACATAAAACCAGTGTCTACTGTTCTATTTTTGTTTGTTTTTTTGAGACAGGGTCTCACTAGTTGAGACTGATCTAGAACTCACTATGTAGCCCAGGCTGGTCTCGAACTCACAGCGATCCTCCTGCCTCAGCCTCCCGCGTGTTGGGATTACAGGCATGCGCCACCACACCCGGCTTTAGAGTTAAAAATACCTGAGTAGGTATCTTTTAGTCCCTCAAAAACCAGCAAGAAAATGTTACATTCTGATTAAACTGACCTTTATTTTTAGCAGTTAAACCTGGCTTACAGGTAACTAGGCTAACAAATCTCAGGTCATACCCAGACCAACTGCCTTGTATGTACGTTAAATAAAGTTTTGCTCCTACTGCAAGGCATTACTTTCAATCCAGTCCTATGAAGATTTTCCCTCTGTGAATATTCTTCCAAATGCTCGAAAATCAATCAAAAGCCAATTCAGGCTTTTTTGCCCGTAGTCAAACATCCAACATTATGAAAATTTCAAAAGTTACCTGAAGTTTTCAAACTAGTTCCTTTTGAGACAAATACTTCTTTAAAAATGTTTTTCGACACGATTAATATTTTGAATTTTAGCTATACTTTCCTCAAGTAGGTCTCACATACCAAAATGTAAAATATGTCAACTCTTACAAGTCAGTAACAAAAAGCAAAAACTCTTACTTACCTCATAGTTTTTTCCAAACTTACCCGATGTCCACTATCGATTATAAAAAAAGTTATTTTATAAATGCGCTTAGGGTCAAAGAAAGTAACCAGGTAGACCCCCTTCACTTAAAACGGCATTATGCTTATCAATGTAATCATCAACCAAAATTGCGAACAAATGAGAAAAGTGACAAAGTTCAAAAACATTATGGCTCAGGCTTGCCTAAAACACTTTATAGTAATACACTCTTCGAATCGAGGACTGAGCCATATTTTAACCAAACTAAAACAAACTGTTTTTGTCTCACTTTCTTTGTAATTTCTCACATAAAGATCAGTAGCTTTAACCTCCCAATAAAAATACTATTTAAAAGTACGAAAATCATCCCACGATTCAAGTAGAATCCTTCAGGGTAATAAATTACTAAAATGAACACCCTCCCCCACAATAATCGCGCTCACTACACCACGCTCGGTAGTAATTTGAGGACTCCATATTTTTTAACAAGTTTCCTACAATTCAGCTGCTTTCCTAATCACTGCAGCCGAAAATAAAACCGTTACTCAACTATTACGGACTGGAAAACATAAAAAGCTTTCTCCGTAAAGTAGCTCGCTTTAAAAGCGGCCCAACGCCCTAAACTAAGATACCTTCTCCTAGTCGCCAAGAAGCCCTGCAGAGCCGTCCCCCGCCCCCGCCCTCTCTTCTGTGTGGCTTCTGCACGCAATGGCGCCATTTCATCGAGGGGAAGGCAGAGAGCTTTAATGAGGTGCGCAGGACGCTAAAGATCCAAGCTCACAAAACACTCCAAATCCACCTCGAAACGAGATGAAAACAGCCCGAGAAGAGAGAAATATAGTTAACCACTTCTATGCTTCCACAAAGAAATTAAACTACTAGAGTTGAGAGAGTTAAGATAAAAACGCTGTGGAGGAGGAGAAGACGAGGAGATAGGAAAATGGCGGCCGCCAAATCCGGTTCCCCGGAGAGGGGGAGGGGAGGCTCCGCAGAGCAGCTCGCGAGGGCCCGCTCGCTGCCCGCCGCGAC